>NC_056729.1:1879273966-1879573966 GCF_019279795.1 Protopterus annectens | reverse complement strand
TAACAGTATACTATACTGTAAATATCAATGGTCAAAAACAAGAAATCTGGTTTTAAGGGACGTATTAAACCAGAAAGCATAGGGCATTCCCTTAATGATCGGGAAAGGAGGTACAAGAGATAAGGAGCCTGATGGTAAAAAGCCTGGAATATGCAATACAATCCCTAGGAAACCCCAAAAATGCAGAGAAAACAAGCATATGGGCTTGGCTGGATAGGAGGACACCAAAAGCTCATTAAGGTACTGGGGTGTTAAATAAACCAGCTGGCGATTGTGATCAGTGTTCTATTCAGTTAACGAGTTTATATATATATATATATATATATATATATATATATATATATATATATATATATATATATATATATATAATGTATATATTTTAATAATACTCTCCCCATGTATGTGTGTGTGTGTGTCTGTATATGTATGTATATTTATAGAGATACAAATATCTATATCTATCTACATATAATTATTAGGCACAAAGCAAAGGAGGAAGGAAATTTAAGGCAAAATAGTACATTCACACACAAAATTTAACCACTACTTCTGAAATAAATATTGTTGAAAGAGAATGATGGTCTGCATAGAACCTTAAACTATCTGTCCAACTTTATTCGGTCTCCTGGGCTATATGTTATTTTAACTCATTCACAACTGTCAGGTGGCCGATTCCTGTGTGGTGGCAGGCTAGACAGCAAATGCTTGGAGAACTTAAGAGTTAAATTTAAATACGAGGCAAAGTGAAAGAGCTTTTTGCTGTATTGATTTGAATGCATTTTCCCATATTTAAACTTCTTAATAGTGTCACTGAATATTGAAAGTTCAGTACTGCAGTTAAACTACATTTTAACAATAACACTCAGTGTGATTCGTCTTTGAAGTGATGCAGGCTTGACTGAAACAAGTGGTTCACGTAACTAGTATTGCAAGCATTGATAGAAAAACACCTCAACTTTATATGTACATTAAAGTTCTGTTCAGAACACACCATCTGGTGTGCAGTTAAAAAAACATTATGGAAGCAAGTCAGTTCAGAACCAGCAAACAGATTAACTGCTGTTTTCCTGTAAACTAGAACAGGACAGAGAACCTACACTCATTATTACTAATCTTAATTTTGTTTGGACAGACATCCATTTCCCCGCGTCTTCAGCAAATGCAGCAAAAATGAACTCCTGACCTATTTTCAGAAAGGAGGTGGGATGTGTCTCTTTGATATGCCCAACACTGATGACCTGGTGGCAGGGAAGAAATGTGGCAACGGTTTTGTGGAAGAGAATGAGGAGTGCGACTGTGGTGAAGTGGAGGTATGTTGGATGCAAACAAAAATGAATTCTCCCTGTTCAGCACTTTTTGCCACATGTATATTCTTCAGTTTTTCCTGTTATGATTTGTTTTTCACTTGTTTGAATTGTTTTAGTTGCTTTTCTTTAAGAATTTCTTTAGTTTTATGCCCAGCATATCATGTAACTTCTAAGTTCCTGTTATTTTCTAAGTATTCTATTTTTAAATGTGGCTGTTAGCCAGGCGTGCTCACTCAGCTCACCAAGAACTGATGCTCTTCATCACAGGTGTTATGTAGACAAACTTTGTTTTAGTTACTGTGAGTCACAGGGGTTGCAATAGAAAGCTGAGGGTCAGAAATCCAGGACTACAGCCTACAGACTGTTATCATAACCTATCTTTACTCATCTGAGCTAAAATATCATTTGTTATGAACCTGAGGAACATGACTGAAGTACTGGATTGAAATGGCCAGGATGTTTTAGGGCATAATTAACACGAAAAACAATATATAATCTCATAATAATGACGTTAAATCCACAAATATGAAAACTCAATTTCCTTTCATACAGTGCTAGAGACATATGTGAAGCAAAGGGTCATTGTAAATGCTGCACTGCATATTTATGCCTGGTTCAAATAATTTTGTGATTACAGCTATTTAGACTGATTGACTAGAGGCCTGCTCTGTGTTTTTAAAACTCACTAATGTAAATGTATTGTATACATTATGCCTGATTCAACTACAGTAGTTTTATGATTACAGCTACTTAGACTTGTTGGCTTGCTGCCTGCTCTGTGTTTTAAGACTCTCTAATTGTAAATGCTGCACTGCATACCTTATGCCTGTTTCCACTCCAGCAGTTTTAGCTGTCTTAACAGTGGATCAAGCTATTTTGCTGTATGTTTTATCCATTGGTTAATGCAGTTGTTTGCTAACTGTTTTACCTCCTCTTAGTGACTTCACAATATTTTTCTTGTCATAGATTTCAATTATCCTTTAGTATATAATGCTCACTGCAACATATATAATAGCCTGCTGTCCAGCTGTGTCTATGTGTTCTATGTTCAGAGGAATGTAACAAATTATTCACGCTGTTTGCACATCTGTATTAACTATGTTTTTTTTCTAAGTATATTTATTGTTAACTTTAGCAACATTTTAAACCTAAATTTTGTGTAGCACTACATTTGAACTACTGTGCTAGAGTGAATGATAATGTGGTAGTCTCAACTGTTTGTATTTATATTGTTTGAGGTTCTCTCTCTGTCCTCTCTAAAATACCCCCATCTATCTATGGTGTGCTAAACACCATAATTGGTAACAATTTTTACTTTTTTTCCCCACTCAGCTAACAGCCAAGCTTTGTCTTTTTCCTCTCCATACTGCCAGTGTACTGTTAAAAGTCCTGCATACTGAATAAATGGTTGCAACGAAAATCACTCATCATTCAGCTCTGTTATCTCTCACCTTGCATCTTTTTTTCTCTACAAAGTATGTTGGCTTAGTTTTTTTTTTAAGTTTTACAATACTTATTTAAGGCATTATCTACTTTCCAGCGAGTTGGTACACTGGGAAGCAGCTTGGCAGCAAGGAACCCCCCCAATTCTTATAAGAATCTGTTAGTTTTCATCAAACTTATGTCTGTTAAATGCTGGACTAATCAGCCTGCTTTAAGACACTTCTTAACTGATAGTATTACACAATAAACCTTTTTTCTTACTATTAACAGTACATAGCCTTTTTCTGTTAGACTTTTTACTGACTGTTTCTGGACTCTGCTTGCCTCTGGGCTTGGCTCAACCTGCTCCATTCGCCCTCGCTTCGCTCAGGCTCAATCCGCTGCCCTATCCTACCCCATTCCCACCCACCCCCAAAGCAGTTACACTTATTCTCATCCCATTTTTACCACACCCCAAACCCCACCTCACTAATCACATTTCCACCCAATCAAATCCTCTATTCTCCTTTTTCACTGTCACTCCCATCAATCTCCCTCCTGCAGCCACTCAACAGTTTCCCCTCCCCCACTCTTCCAATTAAGCAGAGTAACTCTAACTCAACAATAATTCCCTCCCCCACTCCTCCAATTAATCCTACTGCCATCCCCTTCCCCACCCGTACAACCCAAACTCCATTTCTACCCCTTACTTAACCTACTTACATACTCCCATCTAAGCCTTCCTCTCTCCTCCCAACTGCTTCAACATGTTCCTACACCTACTCCTTTCAATACCTCTACTTTCTTTTCTCACTCTAATTACTTCTTGCCATGCACCTCTTCCTGATCAATCCTCTAGTCCCACCTTACCCTATCTTCACTCAGACAACATATCACCCTACTCCCTCCACATTCTATCTTTTCTGTTCTCTCAACACTTCTTACACCTGTTCAGGCACCATCTATCCTCGAAGCTATATTACCCCCTTAAACTCAAATACAAATTCCTTCCATTACACCCCCTTAAGTATAACTCCTTCTTCCCTATTCTTTCCCTTCTTCTTGCAGGAGATATCCATCCTAACCCTGGGCCACTAACCCACTCCTCTGACCTCCCTATCCCGCCTAATTCCACCTCCACCCAGATACCCACCCCACCTCTGCCTACCACCTCTACTAAGAACCTTAACATCTTAGGGCTCAATATTCATTGTGCTGTCAATATACTCCCTGACCTCCACTCTTGAATATCACTACACTCGCCACACATCCTCTCAATCTCCAAAACCTGGCTAAAGCCCCAAATATCAAATAAATAAATCCTTCCTCCTGGTTACAATATCATCCGCCAAGACAGGCCTTCTAAAAAAAGGTGGAGGAGTAGCTATCCTATACTCAGAAAACCTCCCTCTCCATCTTCTACCATATCTCCCCTTGTTTCCACCCTGCTGAGATACTCACATAAAACTATAACCTAAACAATCACAAGAAGATTGATATCACCTCAATCTACATACCACCCAGTAACAATATCCCTACACTAGAGCTCTTTCTAGCCTGGATCTCCGAAACAACCTATGAAACCATCATTATTGGAGGTGTCAATATTGACTGGAATTCACTCACCACCCAGTCTCCCAAGACTAGTATTAACCTATATAGCTTCACCCAAATGATCACCTCCCCAACTTGTATTAATCAAAAATTCAATACTAGTACCACTCCAGACTGGATACTTACCTCCCACCCCAACCATTATCATAACCCTTCTATTCTCCCTGGCGCTCTAAGTGATCATCACCCAGTCTCTATAAATCATCTCCTATCCCAATCATCTAAAACACGCTTATACAGGGACTGTCATAACCTATCCAACCTTAACCCTGACTTATTTAATCAAACCCTCTCATCTATGAACTAGTCAACTCTCCAGCAGCTCACCCTCAATTAAGCTTTTCTCACATTCAACAGCATTTTCCTCAACACTCTTAACTCCCTAGCCCCTACTAGAAAAGTTTGTGTCAAATCAAACTATACATCCTAGATAAGTAAAGCCACTCTCTCTCTCATGCAAAAAAGAGACTTAGCCTGGAAAAACTGGAACAAACTTAGAACCCCTTTCTAGTCTCCAACTCTATAGAGAACTTTGTAACACCACAAAAAAAAAAAAAAAAAACAAATCTCTCTTGATAAGAACAAATTCCATCTGAACCTTCAAAAAGAAAAAACCCACTCCAACCCCAAAATATTTTGGAGTACCATTAATAAACTTCTACACCCAGGAAATCCCCCCCAACCCTTTCCCAAACTGATCCCCCCTAGAAAATAACACATCCCTCAACTCATTCTTCATAGACTCCATACAGAAACTAATCCAACCCACCACAAACAAACCATGATACCCCCCACTCTCCAACCACACCACAGTCTCTATTAAGCATATCTCTACAACTGTTATCAGATCCCTACTCTCAAAACTTAAACCCTGCTCCCCTTCAGCAGACAACCTGCCTCCTATGTGCCTCAAAATAACAGCTCCCTCCATAGCCTATCCGGTCTCCATACTTACTAACCGGTTAATTCAGGAAAACCTAGTCCCTCAATTTTGGAAAAAAATCTTATATCATTCCCTTGCACAAAGGTGGCAACTCCATCAACCCCTCAGATTTCAGACCTATCCCCATCTTATTACCCATCTCTAAAATCCTAGAAAAGTGTGTTCAACAACTCATGGCACATATAATACAAGGAATCTCCTGACTCCTACCCAATATGGCTTCCGCCCACACCATAGTACCTCTACTGCTCTACTGTCCTTCATTAACTCCAATCTCCTCTCACCTCAATAACAACAAACTGGTTATCTTCCCTTTTCCTGGACTTCTCTAAGGCTTTTGACACTGTTTCACATAACCTCTTGCTCTCTAAGCTTTCTTCCTTTAACCTCTCTACCTCCACCCTTAACTGGTTTTCTTCTTACCTCTCTAACAGAGCTCAATTGGTCAAATGGTTCTCAGCAACTTCTCCATTCCTACTCGTTCTCATTGGAGTCCCCCAAAGATCCATCCTGGGTCCCCAACTAGTAAATTTCTCTACTAACAATCTGTTCCAGTCCTACCCCCACTCTGAACTTATACACTATGCTGACGACTCCACAATCATCGCCACCTCTGACAATCTAACCCACCTACATACCCTCACACAAGAGACACTACACTCTGTTGAAAGATGGCTCACTGCTAACCAACTCCTTCTTAACCAAAACAAAACTAAACAACATCTGTTCCTTCCCAAACCTTTCCAACACCTCAAATCTTCCTTCTCTATCTCATCCCTAAACAACACAACTATTCTGGCAGAGTCTCACACTAAACTTCTTGGCATACTCATAGACAACGAACTAAGATTCAACACCCATATCAATAACTGCTTCAAAAAGACCCACCAGAAACTTGGATTGCTATATAGAAATAAAAATTCCTTACACAAGAATCCAAAGCATCCCTGGCCCAAGCCTATCTCCTTCCTACTCTACTATATGCTGCCCCTATTTTCACCAATCTAGAAAAAAATTCTTTAACAAACTTGAACTTACTTAGAATAAAATTGCCAAGTTTGCCACAAATCTCCCCTATGGCACACGTCACTGCCTCACACTAAAAAACTAAACTGGCTAGAGCTGCATAACCAACTCCTTTTGCATCAACTTCACATGACACACTCCATCTTGCTTCAACCCTTAGCTTGTCCCTCATTAACAACTCTTGTCTCTCCCTATGTCCCTAACCGTGAACTCTGCAGCTCTGAACAACACCTACTCCAAGTTTCCAAACCTAATAAAACCATAGGTAAAAGTCTTTATACACGTGTAGTCTCTAAAGCTTGGAACAAGCTTCCTCTCCCAATCAGATCTCTCCAAAATTCAAACAACTTCAAACTTACCCTAAAGAACTACCTACAAAATGTCTGGTACTGCCTCTGTAAAGACCCTACTTGACATTCTTTTTTCCTACCCATCCCTCTTCTCCCATCTAACCACTATCTCTACATCGCCTCTATCACAGAGTCCCTTGCTAGTTAGCTTTCTACCTCCTTTCTCAGTAACCTATGCTTCGAGTTTCTTATGACTTTTTAGAGCATCCTAAAACTGTCACGTATGTCTCTCCTGCTCTTACCCTGCCACCCCACTATTTCTGCAGGACTTGACTCTGTGCTAAAAGTAGGTCCTGTCTATCTTCTAGTCCTCCCTTTTCCCTTTCCCTCTTTCTCCTACTATATAACTAGATTTGCTCATAGTGTTATTTTAAGGTTTCTAAGGGCAGCTTGTACAAATGTTTTAGCACAATGTATATTATTTTTTTATTGATTTTTTTGTATCATGGTTTTTGTTAATGTCTCTGTTTATATCTGTATTCTCTCTCTTGTATACACGTCAATCACTTTTATAACTTACTGTAAACATTGTTTTCTGGAGCTTTTCTCCTCGGGTCTCTGCTAAAAAAGGGCACCTGCCCAGCCAGACTAACTAGGTTAACAAATGGCAAATAAATAAATTGTTCTGGTTTCCTACAGAAGCGAAATAAAGGCATCAATAAGGAATACTGCATTTATGATTTATTCCCAGCTTGTCTAAGTGCCAAAGCCATCTGTGATGTACTGCAGCGTACTATTTAACACCAAGGTTTTGCTCACAGCATATGCCACTACAGGTAAATATATAGTTTATTTTTCTGTGCCATCTTACTGTAAAAATCCACAGTTTGTTGTTTTTCACTGCCACCTAACTCTAAAAATTCATACAACCTATTACCAATGTGTGGAGGTCAGAAAGCTTGCACATTTCTCAACAATGCTTTGGAGAAATCACGAATGCCACGAGTAGTATTCCATTTATTTATTACATTTTATTGATCATGTTAACACCATGGTAGCTTATCCCATTTTCAGAGGGGGCCTGTTGAGGAAAAAAAAACTCCCACAATTTCTGCACTGTTATGTAGTCACGTTATAAACATACGCATAAATAGTACTACTAAGTAATACTGTGGGAAGGATCTCTTGTAATTTTATTTTTTGTCTTATTTTATGAGTTATATAAACATACCAAGCAGACATGTCATTTATCCCTACCATCTTTCCATAAGAATATACCAAAGCGTTTTATAACGTGTCTAATACAGCTATTTGTCATAACAGTGGAACCCAGGTGAACAGTTTATGCATGACCCTTGAGCATCATCAAAGCAATTATAATTCCTCTAAACCTGATAACTTTTCTCTGATTGCTGCAAATAATGTAAAAGCTTACTTACACATTGCATACACAAAACAGAGACACTGGCACCCCTCAAATATCCTATCGCATCAAAAAGAACACCGTCAACCCAAATCTCATCAGAACTACCAGATTCATTAGAACTACTAGATCAAAAGGCCTAAATTTTGCTTGCGACATAAACAGGACATATTGGAGAGATACACGTTTCTCAGAGAATTCCAATTCTATAGAACATGCTCCCCATCCATGTGAAGCGGAGTTCCTCCCTAAATATTTTTAAGCACAACTTAGAGCAATGGATGAGTAATCAGAAATTCACCCTTGGTCTCAAACCTATGTCTCTGATGGACAGAGGTAGTCAGTAAATCACACCCTATATAAATCAAATTTGTGGGTCTCATTTGGGTTGCAAGGCTAGGCTTTTAAGGACCTTAGTGGTCACTAGCCTAGTAAACACCTATGAACCTATAAACTTAATTTAACAAAAAAATAACTAAACTCAAACATGGACTGCATTCCCCACTCACTACAACCTAAAAGAAAATGTAACTTTACATATTTTGCACTAAAACCATGGGATTCAATAACATTGTGGCCACAATCATAGTTAACCCTTCTCTGTTTACTGTGTGTGCATGATGAGGCCTGATGCTCATGAACAATAAATGCAGCAAGGCAAGTGTGCACAATAATTAGCTCATTACATATGCTGCCCACAGCTGCAGCATGGACTGCAAGAATGTGTAGGAGTGTGGTGCAGCTATAGGGAAGGATGAGCAGCAGTTGTGCTCCTTCATCGTGCATGAGCCTTAAAGGTGCTTGGAGTGATCTCATGGGCACAGCTGCAGCAAGGACTGTGGGAAGAATATGTAGGAGTGTGGTGCAGCTACAGGGAAGTATGAGCAGCGGTTGTGCTCCTTCATCGTGCACGAGCCTTAAAGGTGCTTGGAGTGATCTCATGGGCACAGCTGCAGCAAGGACTGTGGGAACAACATGTAGGAGTGTGGTGCAGCTACAGGGAAGTATGAGCAGCAGTTGTGCTCCTTCATCGTGCATGAGCCTTAAAGGTGCTTGGAGTGATCTCATGGGCACAGCTGCAGCAAGGACTATGGGAAGAATATGTAGGAGTGTGGTGCAGCTACAGGGAAGGATGAACAGCAGTTGTGCTCCTTCATCGTGCACAGGCCTTAAAGGTGCTTGGTGTGATCTCGTGGGTACAGCTGTGGCAAGGAAAATAAGTTATGCAGCAGCCTTACTGGATTGTGAGGCTTGTATACTGATCTATTTTTATTACCCCTCCAAAAAAAATATACAAAGAGAACGTAACTTGTTGAAGGTAGTCCAGGAATTACGATGATGGTTAGAGAGTTACAGTAGGTAGTAGGTCCAAACAAACTGACATATAAAACAGGATAGTGAAGGGAGGTGGTGACACAATCACAGATGTAAAAGACAATGGAGAAAGTGGCATCAGACACACAGAGGAAGGAAAGTGCTCCTGCTGTGGGGAGGGTGGAGGCAAGTTTGGCAAGTGAGGGCACTACTGACCATGATGTTACTTGCAGTGGTATACTGGCACTAGTGGTGCCACAGGTCCATATGGTACCAGGGTTGCCCATCTGGATGCTGCTACATATAAATGTCAGATAGCTGAACAGACAAAAAATTTAAACAGCATATACATGTATGTAGTGGATAGACAACACATACATGAATGTAATAGATATAAAACACATACAAGCATGCAGTGGATAGACAACACATACATGTATGTAATGCATAGACAATGTATGTAATAGACAACACATTCAAGTATGTAATGGATAAACAACAGTTACATGCATGAAGTAGATAGACAATACTTACATGTATGTAATGGATAGACAATGTATTTAATGGATAGACGACACATACATGTCCGTAATGGATATAAAACACATACATGCATGCAGTGGATAGACAACACATACATGTATGTAATGCATAGACAATGTATGTAATAGACAACACATTCAAGTATGTAATGGATAAACAACAGTTACATGCATGAAGTGGATAGATAACATACATGTATGTAATGGACAGACACACATGTATGTAATGGATAGAAGACATATACATGTATGTAATGGATAGACACCACATACATGTATGTAATGGCTACACAACACATATGTGTATGTAGTGGACAGACAACACATACATGTATTTCATGGATAGGGGAGTGAGAAAGAGGGTGGTAGACAGAAAAGCACAAATACAGTGACAAAATGCAAGTACAGGAACATCAGAGTCTGTGCCATAATGCAAAAGTCATGAAACAACCACCTTGCAGTAACAATGATGTACCTACATGCAACCCCTATGGCAACTGAACCCACAACCTTCATCACTTACATTGTCCCAAGCACATCATCTATTGGCAGTGCCACAACAACAGAGAGACAAAAGCTTTCAGAGAAACACACTCTGTAAATGTGTATCACACACTTGCAGAATGGAAAAAGCATACAATCCCCTAGAGGACTTGACCCCTTGAACTTCATCACTTGCATTCACTATGACACTTCATTTACATACTAAGCAACAACAATCAGACAAAAACCTTGTTGTCCCTCAGGTGAGACATTGAACTGATGTCCCATCTACTTGAGCTGGTGGTAGCTCAGGTTGATGTAAAAGAAAGGGTGGAGTAGTGGCGCAATGGTTAGCATTGTCACTTTACAGCACGAGGTTCCCTGGTTCAATTCTCAGCCGGGGCACCACCTGTGCAGAATAACATATGACAGAGAGCAGGGTATAGGATTAGTTCTGTTTGTATAGGAGGACAGCTGTAATATATGACAGAGAGCAGGGTATAGGATTAGTTCTGTTTGTATAGGACAGTGATGATAACATATGACAGTGAGCAGGGTATAGGATTAGTTCTGTTTGTATACGAGGACAGCTGTAATATATGACAGAGAGCAGGGTATAGAATTAGTTCTGTTTGTATAGGAGGACAGCTGTAATATATGACAGAGAGCAGGGTATAGGATTAGTTCTGTTTGTATAGGACAGTGGTCATAACATATGATGGTGAGCAGGGAATAGGATTAGTTCTGTTTGTATAGGACAGTGATAATAACATATGACAGAGCAGGGTATAGGATTAGTTCTGTTTGTATAGGAGGACAGTGGTAATAACATATGACAGAGAGCAGGGTATAGGATTAGTACTGTTTGTAAGGACAGTGGTAATAACATATGACAGAGAGCAGGGTATAGGATTAGTTCTATTTGTATAGGACAGTGGTAATAACATATGACAGAGAGAGCAGGGTATAGGATTAATTCTGTTTGTATAGGGCAGTGGTAATAACATATGACAGACAGCAGGGTATAGGATTAGTTCTGCTTGTATAGGGGATAGTGGTAATAACATATGACAGAGAGCAGGATACTGGATTGGTTCTGTTTGTATAGAAGGACAGTGGTAATAGCATATAACAGAGAGCAGGGTATAGGATTAGTACTGTTTGTATAGGACAGTGGTAATAACATATGACAGAGAGCAGGGTGTAGGATTAGTTCTGTTTGTATAGGCGGACAGTGGTAATTACATATGACAGAGAGCAGAGTATAGGATTTGTTCTGTTTGTATAGGCGGACAGTGGTAATTACATATGACAGAGAGCAGGGTATAGGATTAGCTCTGTTTGTATAGGTGGACAGTGGTAATAACATATGACACAGAGCAGGGTATAGGATTAGTTCCATTTGTATTGGAGGATAGTTGTAATAAGATATGACAGAGAGTAGGGAATAGGATTAGTTCTGTTTAGGCTACATGTACCAAATTGGTGTGTCTAAAAGTTCTATGACTTAGGAATAGAGGAGATGCATGAGAGGGATAAGTAGTGGATGGGGGCAGTTATTAATGAGAAAGATGAGAAGTGTTGTTTAAGGGGGGTGTGAAAAGGGATGCATTAATTCTAGTGCAGAAGGGAAAGTTGTTAGGGGTGTAATGATTCAAGTAGGGGGTAAAAAGTTATTGATAAGCAGCAATCTTGTAATGAACATGAGCATGACCAGGACTGGGTAAGGTAACCTGGTGATGAACATGAGCATGACCAGGACTGGGTAAGGTAACCTGGTGATGAACATGAGCATGACTAAGACTAGGTAAGGTAACCTGGTGATGAACATGAGCATAACCAGGACTAGGTAAGGTAACCTGGTGATGAACATCAGCATGACCAGGACTGGGTAAGGTAACCTGGTGATGAACAGGAGTTTGACCAGGACTGGGTAAAGTAACCTGGTGATGAACAGGAGCATGACCAGGACTGGGTAAGGTACCCTGGTGATGAACAGGAGCAAGACCAGGACTGGGTAAGGTAACCTGGTGATGAACGGGAGCATGGCCAGGATGGGGTAAGGTAACCTAGTGATAAATAGGAGCATGACCAGGACTGGGTAAGGTGACCTGGTGATGAACACGAGCATGACTAAGACTGGGTAAGGTAACCTGGTGATGAACATGAGCATGACCAGGACTGGGTAACGTAACCTGGTGATGAACAGGAGCATGACCAGGACTAGGTAAGGTAACCTGGTGATGAACATCAGCATGACCAGGACTGGGTAAGGTAACCTGGTGATGAACAGGAGCATGACCAGGACTGGGTAAGGTAACCTGGTGATGAACAGGAGCATGACCAGGACTGGGTAAGGTACCCTGGTGATGAACTGGAGCAAGACCAGGACTGGATAAGGTAACCTGGTGATGAATAGGAGCATGGCCAAGACTGGATAAGGTAACCTGGTGATAAACAGCAGCAAGACCAGGACTGGGTAAGGTAACCTGGTGATAAACAGGAGCATGACCAGGACTGGGTAAGGTAACCTGGTGATCAACAGGAGCATGACCAGGACTGGGTAAGGAAACCTGGTGATGAACATAAGCATGACCAGGACTGGGTAAGGTAACCTGGTGATGAACGTGAGCATGACCAGGACTGGGTAAGGTAACCTGGTGATGAACGTGAGCATGACCAGGATTGAGTAAGGTATTGTTTGTGCTGGATTTTATAGCCTTGGAGTTTGTAGTCATTTTTACTGATGCAGGGATGATGTTCCAGAGTTTGGAAATGTAACAAGAGTATAGTGAGTTCCTCAATGAATTATTTGCTTTAGTAGTGCTTCTTAGTAATTTATCAACAGAATGGAGGTCCCTTGTTGGGATGTAGGGCAATAACATTTTTTAATGTAGGGCATTTTTCAGGGTAGTGTATCAGTTTTTATGCCATAACTAGATGATAGTATATTATGTAGTTGTTAAGCTCTAGCCAGTTTAGCTGTTTTAAGGCTTGGCAGTGGTGAGCTTGGTATTCAGTGTTGGTAGCAAATTTAGTTACCTTGTAACGGAAGGCTAGTTTGGATTTTAGTGCAGAACTTAGGTTTGTAAGGATAGGGGAGGCATATAAGAGGGATGGAAGCAAATAGAATGAAGCTAGGGTGTTTCTTGCTGGGGCTCTAAGGTATTATTTTGTCCTGTAAAAGCAGCCAAGTTTCTGGTGGGTCTTTTTAATTGGCTGAAGAATATGTTGATCAAATTTAGGATTGTTACCTATTATAATGCCCAGTAACTTAGTATGTGGTACTACTGCAATTCTAGCATTATTTGCAGTTTTAACCAAGAAAGATTGTTTTTGATGGAGATCGTGTTTTGAGGTGAAGATAATTAGTTTTGTTTTACTGGGATTAAGGAGTAGGGTTACAGTTTTCAGTCAAGTTTCGATTGAAGGTTATTCAACTAAATTGTTGCTTATCTCCTCCTCAGCTGCCGATCGGTGACAAAGGTGTCACTTCCACTGGCACTGATATCAGTGGGTAAAACAGTCCCAGCATGCACTAGACTACCTATAGTGGATGATGCAGGTACAGCAGGAAGCGTGGAAGTGACTTTGGCAGGCTAGGACTCAGATGTTTGCGAACCTCTTTATGTCTTACTTTGAAATAATGTTTTTGGTTGGACAGGAATTTATGAGACAGCATATTAAGCATTATTTTCGTTATATAGACAATTTGATTTTTTTATGTGTAGGAGGTGTTGAAAAGGTTAATGAGTTTATATTTAAGTTGCACCAGAATCCATTTAACCTCAGTTTCGATGGTTTGCAACAATGAAGTAGAGTGCATTTTTTAGATTTAGAACTGGAGGGTAAGGAAGATGGCACTATTGTGTCAGGGGGTACATAGGAAGTTTGCCTCAGTGGGTACATTGGAGGTTTGTTGATGGCAATCAGTTTTTACATGCAACTAGTTGTCATCCACCCCACACGTTAGCTGCCCTTCCTTACAATTAATTTTTAAGATTGTCTAAAATTTGTAACAGAGCAGACAGTTTGAGGGATGAAATTCATAATTTCATAATTCTGTTGACATGTTTATTAAGAGATGTTATAGTTCAGATATGGTGATGGAGGCAGTTCAAAGGGTATATAAGACGAATGGAGGCATCAGAACAAAAAGAGGCAAAAGAGTAGATGCAATGGAGGAATTTAGAAGGAATCAAATACAACAGATTTATTTTGTATCCACGTACAACATTAAAAGTAAGGAAATAATTCAGATGTTAGATCATTACTGGAAATTGTTATTAAATGACAAATTTCTGCCTGATATTTTACAAAGACATTTTTTCAGTTCATTTGTCAGAGGTAGAAGTATAAGGGATATATTGGTCAGAGGATTATTTGTTATACCATATTGTTCAGAATCTAAATGGCCGGTCCAAACAGGTACATTTAAATGTGGAAGATGCCTGGTTTGTCCGCAGATTGTTAATTGTTTTAAATGTATTAATGATATTCCTTTTGCACCTAAAGATAAATTTTCATGTGAATCTAAGGGGGTGGTCTATATTTTAAGCTGCTCTTGCAATATGTTCTACATGGGAGAGACAAAAAGAATGTTCTGACTAAGGTTTATGGAACACATTAGGGACATTAAAAATGGTAAGAAAGAAAAAAACTATTGCTGCTCACTTTATGGAAACACATATTAGTGATTATTCATTGTTAAAAGGAAGTATTTTGGAACAAATTAAATGTTTTTATGGAGATGAAGATGTTGTAAAAGAAAAACTTTTACGTAAGGAAAGTATTTATATTTTGAATTTAATACATTGGTCCCTAAGGGACTTAATGGTGAACTGAATTGGAGCAGTTTGCTTTAACGGGTAATTAGAATAATTAATTTTATTGTTTAATTGATGTAGAATGTGTATTTAAGTAGGATTTTTGAATTGATTTGTATTCTATGAAGGTGTTTGGCACCAAGGCGCTAGAATTAAAACTGTTTACTTTAAACTGTTCCAGGCTTTGTGCTTCATTCGGATCTTGGTTGTTTATTCTCAAGTGCAATTTTGTGGTTGTGACATAGGACTAAGATGTTGTTGGTGCTGCTGCTGGTGGTGGGCCTGCTGCTGCACCTGTGGGAGGCCGACAGGCCTTGCCTGAAGCTCAAATGCAAATCTTGAATCTGCTGCATATAATAGTAAAATAAATGGAGAAAAGCAAAATAATACATAAAATAAATGTATGTAATAGAAAGGAAAGTGGCAAAGACAGTTGGGAAGGGAACAATTCAAATACAAATACAATAAAAACATAAAGCAGATATATACTTGTGCAATTATATATAGGTACATTTGAATGAACAACAAACACACTTCTCAATTTAACAAAGCTATCAGCACAAACAACTGAGAGGGGGACCTGAACCTATAGCCATCATCTCCGGCATGCTGAAAGGCAAAGCATTAAAGTGATGAGCTAACCAACATGGCTTTGTAGTCAAAGACTAAAGTCTAATGCGATGACTGAGGAAAATGTATGCATACAAAGAAAAAATACTGCTCAGACACACATTTCCCTCACTGGTTATAAAGAAAGGTAACAAGTATAGTGACAAAGACTGTCCATGACAAATCACAACTGAAAAATTAGCAGAACACATAGAGGAGTGGAAGGCTGAACAAATAGGCATCATCACAATGTGGGAGCCCACCCTCAGCATCCTGAGCTACAGTATACAATCACATAGTCGATCGCTCGGTGTGCGATTAACGTATGTGCAAAAATCAGGTAGCATAACCATTAGTGCGAGTACTATATTGTCGAACCTTACAACAGCAAACAGTCGCTATAGCAAGGATTGACAGTGTACTGCAGATCGCACTATAGTTGGGATTGGAAAATGTACCTTTTCCTCAGTGTAATGCGATCTCGGAGTTTGTATATATAAGTGGGGGGGTGCAGGGGGGTTCCCCTCCTGCAAAACATGTTAAAATGTTTAGTGGTTATGAGCATTTCAGTGAAGTTGAAATGTTCGACATTCGACTTCACTGAAATGCTCAGTTCGGCATTTAGTGTGGTCAGTGTTTTGATTTCCGAACATTTTCTTTGGATATCTGCAGTTTCGGCCACAGCTGTGTCGAACATGTGATAGTAAACCCTGAGCTACATGTCTTAGTACACGGCATGATTTGTGCACACAGTCACACACTAATAGTGCTCAAAGTCATACTACTACCACTGAAGTATAAACGTTTTCACAGAAGCAGCAGTGATTTATGAAAGGTATACTGTATCAAAAGGAATTTAAACTACTTTTAAATCATTATTCTCTACGTAAATTGACCACCTAGAAATGAAATTCATTCTTATTAGAATGAAGAAAGTTAAAAGTTATGTAATAAAAAATAAAACACTAATCACATTAGGGCGGTGCAGTGGTGCAGCAGTTAGCATTGTCGCCTCACAGCAACAGGTGCAATCCTCAGTTGAGGTGCCTTCTGCATGGAGTCTGCATGTCCTCCCTGTGTTTCCATTGGTTTCCTCTGAGTGCTCCGGTTTCCTCCCACATTCCAAAGAAATGCAGTAGGTGGACTGGACACTCTAAACTGTCCCTAGGTATGAGTGTGTGGTGTACCCTCTGAGGAGGGTTGGGTGCCGGGCTAGCAACCTAACCCCGTAAAGCCACAAACCGCTATTCATTGCTCCATGTGCTGAATGCACTAAAGGAACTGAGAGAGACAATCACATCTAGCCAGACAGAAGATGGCATTACCAACAAAACAAACCTACATTTGTGTTCACTCAATCATTCATTCGTTTACTTAATTAGACAGCCATGGTAAAATGGACTATACTTAAGTTTAGCCTAGGAGCAGAATGAGACTAACTCACACAGTAAAGTTCAAAATCAGTAGCAGAAAGAGAACAAGTAGTAAAAAATGAACAGAATTAGGAACCAAAGTTGTATAAAGCATGTATGCAAGACATAAAATAAAGTGTCTCTTTCAGTACAAGTCAAAAGCACTATATATAAACAACAAACAGTGAAAATGAATATTAATGTACAGTATTAAAAGATTCAGCAATTGTAGAAATATGTTGCAATGAGCATGCCTTAGAGAGGAAAGTAAAATATAATAAAACAATAAACTAATCTACGAAACAATCAAATCCTAACATAACATTAAGCAGATTACCACTTTAACATATAAAATGTGAACTGGTACTACAAAAAAAAAAAAAAACCTGAAACCTACCTTGAAGTAGAAAACTACTCGTCAGTCACTCCATTCATAAAAACCTATACAAACTACATAAAACCCTATTCAGTACAAACTTATGCAATTAATCCAGGCAGCTGAAGTCAATGGGAAACACTGTGATACATGAAATATGTTATAGAATAACTTGGGGCTTCTCTGCCCATCGTGAAACTCATTCATGAAACCTAAAGTACAAGATATTTCATGTACCAGCCATTTGCACAAGTATGTTTTAATCAAAGGTAAGATTTGCAGCATTTTGTCAAGTTCAGTTTTTTTTCCCAAATGTGGCTTTACTGGTAGTCAAACTATGGGCTCAAAAAGTTAACGGTGTTTCTAGTTACCACTGTAAATGAATGCGTACATTTCATTCACTTGCACTGCTAACTTGTTAATGGGGCATTTAGGCTTATAGTCAGGGCATGAAAAGAGAATTTAGGTTTAGGGGAGCAACAGTGGCATGTTAATGTTAGGGAGTGGGACAGGAGCCTTAGGATTAGGGAGTAACTGGTGTATTCCAGTTTAAAAAGCAGTAGGGGAGTAATGGATTACACAGAGATTAGAGAATTTAGGTTTAGGCAGCACAGGGCAGTTATACATTTAGGGAGTGATTGTAGCATATAGGTTTAGTGAACAGGAAGGGAGTCTTAGAGACCGATCGACAAATTCAGTTTGAGGCAATTGGGAGGAGTCTTAATGTCGTGATTACCACATTTACATTTAGAGGAATGCCAGTCAGAGTTATGGAGTGATCAGGGTATTTAGGTTTAAGCAGTCGGACGGGAGCTCTAGAGTTACAGCCTGGGTTCTAGGAGGGTTCAGTAGTTTAGCTGGATCAAGTCATGAGAGAGTTATATAAATCAGGAAGATTGTGATAATTGAAGGCAAGGTATATGGCATTTTAAATTGTTCATTGTTTTTTTTATTTCCAGTAGATTGAGATTCAATATTATGTTCATCTATATGTGTTGTTTCTTTTTTTTTTTTTGGTGTAATGCTATAGGTCCTGCTGGTGCCCTGCATCACTAAACAGCAAGATATCAGTCATTAGTGGTTTGCTGTTCATTTCTATATGCTTCTTCCCATCAGTCATATCAAAGCCGGACACCAGATCTATTATGTAGTCCATTTAATGATTTACATTAATAAGTTAAATCCAAATTATAAGTACAGTAAGTATTTTACATTCTCTTTTTTGGCGATCCTTTTACTTTCTAACTTACTGCCAGAAACCCCATTCCTCCATTTAGCCTCATGCCTGTACATTACTCTTATCTGTCATACCTCTTTCCTCTCTAGGCCCTCGGTGGCAGGTTAATGTGTGAAGACACATTTTTTACCATATGTTTTTCAGAAATGCAGTAGTCAGTACAGGTGTGTCAATTTAGGATGAAAAGAACATGCTGTGAGCTATCATCTGGGCTAAAATAATTACCCATTACAAATTTAAGTTTTCGAATTAGGTTGTGGGCTTAAAACTACTTACAGTAACTGGCTTGTGACTTAGACTTTGCTGTCTTGCAGAGTACTTAATTGTTCCACAATTCAGATATGTATATTTTAAACATAATTTTTGATTCCTAATTTCAGCATACCATTGTAAAGGATATTTAAAGCCTAATGACTCTTCCAGGTGTTTCTGTAGTTACATCCTACTTATGCTGCTTCTTCTTTTGGCTTTTACCGGTTAGTGGTCACCACAGTGGATCACCTGTCCACTCATGATTGGCAGTGGAGTTTTACGGTGTTGAGTTGCTAGCCCGGCACCCAACCTTCCATGGAAGGCACACACACATGCACACACTCACGCCTAGGGCCAATTTAGAGTGTCCAGTCCACCTACAGCATTGCCTTTGGGATGTGGGAGGAAACCGGAGCACCCGGAGGAAACCCACGCGACCACAGGGAGGACATGCAGACTCCGCACAGAAGGCACCCCAGATGAGGATCGAACCGGAGAAAGTACAGTTTTGTACCTACCATAAATGTAGATGTTCGAAGATCCACATTGCTGCAGTCCTTACACTTGGGTAGTCCGCTGTCCTCGGTCGGCCCGAATATCAAAGTATAAGGCTGACGTCGGTCAAGGCGCATTTGACTGACATCAGGACGTCAGGGTACAAATGCGCATGACCGACGTCATATCCTCAGTCTTTTCTTGCCCCAGATGTCAGAAGACCCTACAAATAAAGGTCAAAACCAAAAGACAGCAAACAACCAACCAACCACCCTTGCACTAATTATATGTACAAAATATACAATATACACAATATGTACAACCCAACCCACACAACCACCTCTAACTACAGAGGGGAAGGAGGGAGGTAAATTGGACTGCAGCAATGTGGATCTTCGAACATCTACATTTATGGTAGGTACAAAACTGTACTATGTTCTTCATCTCACATTGCTGCAGTCCTTACACTTGGGTAGAATCCCAAAGCAGAGGTAAGGGAGGATGGCTAACTACAAGGAAGCAGGAGCTGCCAAAATGCCCTGCAAAACAGCAGTGGCAAAACCAGCCCTGGATTTAGAGTAAAGTGGCAGGTGATAATGCCTAGAGAAAGTATGCACTGAACTCCAAGTAGCTGCCTCCAAAATATCCTTGGTTGCCACTCCCCTCAAAAAAGCTGTTGAAGTGGCAGTAGCCCTAGTGGAATGAGGCCTAATCCCAGCTGGAACCTCCTTGCCATGATGGGAATAACAGAAAGCAATGCAAAACCCAATCCACTTAGAAATAGTTTGTTTTGACACAGGCTTGCCCTGAGAACTCAAAGCAAAAGAAACAAACAACTGCTGAGACTGCCTGAACCCTTTAGTCCTGTCCAAATAATAACGCAACTGCCTGTGTACATCTAAAGTGTGCAAAATCTTTTCCCCTTTATTTTGGGGATTTGCATAAAAAGTAGGCAAATGAATAGTTTGGTTTAAAGCCACACTAGAAGCCACCTTAGGCATAAAGGAAGGATTAGTACGTAATGATACCCTATCCTTATGAAAAATCAAGAAAGGCTCAACCGCCATAAGGGCCTGCAATTCAGAAACCCTTCTTGCAGAGGTAATGGCCAACAAAAAAGCAGTCTTCCATGACAAATATTTCAACTCAGAAGTAGCTGCAGGCTCAAAAGGTTGTAGAACAGGAGTGTCCAACCCGCGGCCCGCGGGCCGCATGCGGCCCCCAGAGCTCTTCCATGCGGCCCGCGACCCTTAAATTGAAATTTAACTTTTTTCTGTGTGTTTTCACGTCCGCGTCCTTCAGCTATTCTGCGCATGCGCAAAATTACTTTTTTCACGTTTTTTTTTCTTGCCAGCGTCTTTTAGCTGGTATGCGCATGCGCCAAAACACCGTTCGGTCGTTTTTTTCATTTGCGGTGAAGGAAGGAGTGAGATCGCGGCGAAGAAAGTGGATTTATTATTTATTTTGCACACTGACTACAACTACATCTATATTCTACAACAGTAAAAGGTAAGCTAAGCTTTATAATTATAGTTGACTGAAGGATGAGTTTTTACAGTACTGCTGGCCCTGATTTTGGAATTACAATCTATTGGTGTACTTGCCAGCGAATTGTGTAATTTCAATGACTGTTTCTGTGGTATAGAACTCTGTCCTTTGAGTCTGAGTGAGTGATGCTATTTTGGATTAATTCAGATATCTGCTTGGTATGGTTTCTTAATTTTAGGATATAAAGAAGCATTTAAAGTTGTACTACTTGGTTTCATATGCTAGTATACCCTTCATATTTAGTATGACCTTCCTGATGGTAGGTTTTAGTTCTTTGCTGGTCTCTTTGATAAAAGTCTTTAATGTGGGTAGATTTAAAGTTAGTTTTATAGGAATTTAGAAGAATTTTTATTTCTTTTTGTAACGAAGTTTACTTGTACTGGTGGAGCATTAGAGCGTTTTTTTTTTTTTTTTTTTAGTTAATTTCCCAATATTGTTGGCTCTTGTTGGGATTGCCATATCTAAGCACCTTTCCAGGCGGAAGTAGAACTCCATTACATAGGTAGCAGCTAATGCTGCATGTGGGCTAGTGATAATATAGGTAGGTAACTTTTGAGAGGTCATCATAGACTTTGAGAAGATTTTCTTTTTCGAAGCCCTTAAATTCACATTTGATAATGGGGTGGGGGGTTCAGACTTTAAAGGAGGTCACAAGTTTATGGTTTGATTTTAATCAGGTAGGAGTGGTTCATAAGGGGCTGTATTTGTAAGGACAAGGTCCCGAATGTTTTGATCCCTAACGAGCTGGTTAACTAAATGTACTAGGCTAGGGAATTATCATTTATTAAGTCAATGAGTTTTTGGGCATGGCAAACTTTTGAGGTATATGTGCACCATTTTATCAATGGATTATTGAACACTTCTCCCATCAGAAGAGTACTTTTCATTATGGGCATTTCAGGAAACACATTTGGTAATTTCTTATGGTCATCTGAAGAGACAGACAGCATCCTATACCAGGCAAGAAGTTAATACTCTTTTGTTTAGGACGGTGAAGTTGGAGTTCAG
The DNA here is from genome assembly GCF_019279795.1 of Protopterus annectens. Taxonomy (NCBI): domain Eukaryota; kingdom Metazoa; phylum Chordata; order Ceratodontiformes; family Protopteridae; genus Protopterus; species Protopterus annectens. The sequence goes on along the minus strand of NC_056729.1, from coordinate 1,879,551,836 downwards.
TGAGTTCAGTTTGAAGGTCTCTTGGGAGTGTACCTAAAGGTGATCTAGTTACTGGCAAGTATGAAAATGTCCCCACAGTTTCTCTTTGGTCTGAATGCATGGTATGTGATAACCCCATGTAAAAAGAGAGTACTGTCTTTACAATGAAACCAAGTCTCGGTTACGACACAGTTATGGGTGCGTTCAAGTTGCAGCAGAGTTTCAGGATCAGACAATTTATTTATATCTCTGGCATTGAGGAGAGTAACTTTAATATAGTTAGACTTTGAATTTGCTGTCATTTTGTCTACTGTATTGGGATGTGTAGTAATGGACTCTTTCTTAAAAAAAAAAAAAAAAAAACTGAGGGTGTAGCAAAGGCTTTATCCAGTAAGAGAAAGCCGTGGAACAAGAGCTGCAGGCTGTCCTTTGCAAAGCTAGTTAGTCTGCCTGCTACCTCATCCCATGCTGACACATACTGGACCCCCTGCTCCAGGCATGACATCCAACTACTTAGCCAGTTGTTGAAGCTAGTAATCCTTTCACTGTATTTAGGCCTCTCTAGGTAAAAGCAGAATTTCACTTTGAATTACAAGTAAGCTTTTGCATGGTCTCAAACAGCATTAATATTTAGAAGAGTATGAGGTCAGACTTCAAATTTAGCAAGTATTTACTGCTCACAGGTAGTATAAGTAAATGATAAAAGAAAGTGATTGTCATTAAGCATGAAGCATTTGTTACATGGCATCAGAGGCTGCATACATTTAAGTCAGTCTAACCTGGAATCTGATATTGCAATCATGTAATAGTGGGAGGTAATAAAGTGATTTGAACTAGTCTCTCAAGGTGCACAGTAATAACTCAAACAGACATACTTGAGATAGTCATGATGCAGATAGGCAGGTGGGAATGGAGCAAGTGTAAACCCGTGTGTTCAGTGCTGCACTTTAAGTCATCCTGAAGCTTAGTGGTGATTTTGAGGTTGTTCACATATGATAAAATGATGCCTAAGCCATCTGCATCTGCATATTAGATAAGATGACTTTTCTGTAGTATTTTTGCATGTTAGTTAGACGTTGCCCGTTCGATTCTCAGTTAGAGCGTCTTCCGTGTGGCGACATGTGCGAATGGGCATTCCTTCGTTGAAAACTTATTTCTAGTCACTTTTCTTAGAATGCAGCTGCTGTGGTTGTAGTGTTTTTAGAGATAGACTGAGGAATAATGACAATGATTAAAATGTCTACTATAATTAGGTTATGGGCAATACCTAGTTGTGAGTAGGTAGCTGGTAGGTAGGAGATTGTGAGGCTCGAGCCAGTACACAGTTAAGGCTTTGCAGTGTTGACTTTCTGTATGTAAACTGCTGCGAAATTAGCAATTATAGTGTGTAGCAGCTGTCCAGTTTCATGTTGGGCGGGGGTTGCTATGTAGGTTAGTCATGATGGGGGAGGCATACAAGAGAAATGGTAGTAAACAGGTTGATGCAAGTTTTTTTTCTAATGCTGTCAGGTAATGTTTACTTCTAAAATACCTGTATATGTATATTTCAAAGCGCATGAAAAAGTTAATGCATGAGCGGAATAAAATGTTGCATCTACAGAAGACTTTTAATAAACCAGTCCTGGATGTTTTGCAGTGCTTGATTTGCTGCATTAGTTTTGTTCACTTTTAAATGAAAATTATTTTGGTTCATGCTTGTACTTAAGTTGGTTGTTTGGCTACTAGCGCTAGGCTAGACTTTCATCATTTTGCAACTCGTACCAGGCTGGAAACACAGGCCATTGTAAATGCACAGCACATCTGATTATTTTATTGAATTGCCCTATGAGCTTTGTGTGAAGGAAGTAGTTGTTATGCTCTGCTTTGTGAACTTTGAGGGAGCAGAAAGTTTTTTGCTTGATAGATTATTCCTTTTCTTAACAGCTACATCTCTGGCTTAATGTCATTCAGTCATTTTTATTTGATGGCCTCTACTAACATATTCAACAAACCAGTTTTGTGAACTGTAATATATTGAACTTAGGGTTGCCACCTTTTCAAATGGCCAAAGTGGGACATTTTTGGTACAAACATCAGATTTTACAGGCCGACACATACCCGTGAGCAGTACAAAGGATAAAACTTAACTTTTTTGCCTAAAATAAAAGCTTATTCTTGTAGCATTTTAGTTGCTTATTCTATTTCTTATAACATTAGGTATTTTTAGATACAGAATAACTGTTTTATGCAACTATTACATAAAATATAGGAAAGAATTTTTGTCCTAAAATCTCAGGACATTTGCCATTTTTTTAAATTTTTTGTCAGGACACAACTGCCCAAAGAGGGACTGTCACTCGCAAAGTGGGACAGGTGGTAACCCTAACTGTTTTTTTTAATAATTAGAATTAGTTATTGAATTAGGGCAAATATTATGCATTTATTAATTTATTTATTGTTCAAATTCACGACTTTGTATTAGGCCGCATATACCTGGGGTCGTTAGAGACTTTTTATTTTCTTTTTTTTTTGCTCTTCAGTTTATGTGAGAGACCTTTTTTTTTTTTTTTTTTTTTTTTGGTCCTCACTTGCCGTTAGCCCCCAGACCACTTCTGTTTACTCAATGCGGCCCTTGCAACTGAAATGGTTGGACACCCCTGTTGTAGAGTGAGTTTCTCCAACACAAAATTGAGATCCCAAGCAGGAGTAGGAGCTCTTCGTAGGGGTCTTATATTCTTTGCCCCTCTAAGAAATTGCTTGAACAAAGTATGAGAAAACAATGGTGGGTCGCAATCATAGTGAGCCGAAATTGCTGCAGCATGAACTTTAATAGAAGAGAAAGACAAACCTTTGTCTAGTAACTCAGTAAGATATTGAAGAGCCACACACAAATTAGGCTCAGAAACATCAAAATCTTTTGCTGCACTCCAAAATAAAAATCTCTTCCATTTGTCTGCGTACACTTTCCTTGTACTAGGCCTTCTAGCTTCCAAAATAACATTCAAAACTTGCTGAGGAAGTGGAGGCCCACTATGGTTCAAAACAGAATATGCCAGGCTGTTAGGTGCAGAGAGTGAAGCTTGACATTGAGCAAATGGCTGTCCTCCTGTGACAACAGGTGTGGAATCGAAGGCAAAGGCCATGGAGGCTTCCGTACCAGACTTCTCAGTAATGGGTACCAGTGCTGTCGAGGCCAATCCGGAGCTATTAAAATCATCCTTGGCTTGTCCTGTCTGACCTTTAGAAGTACCTTTGGGAGGAGAGGCAGAGGTGGAAAGGCATACACATGAAGATTGCTCCAATTGAAAGAAAGAGCATCCACTCTCCAAGCTGTGGGATGAAACCTTTTTGTGCAAAACTTTGGCAGCTGATGGTTTAGTGGAGAAGCGAACAGATCTATGTCTGGAGTTCCCCATGATCCAGTTTCCACTCGTGGGGATCCATAATTCGTCTGCTCAACACATCTGCTAAGGAGTTCTGTGCTCCTGGCAGAAACCTTGCCTGAAGATTGAGCTGTAAACTGAGAGCAGTCTCCCACAAAATCATTGCTTGCCTGCATAGGGGATAAGAATGCGTTCCCCCTTGCTTGTTGATGTACCACATGACAGTTGTGTTGTCTGTTAGAATCAACACCTGCCCTGGAAGAAGTAATTCCTTGAAAGCTATTAATGCAAACTGGACTGCTAACATCTCCTTCATGTTGATATGTAGATGTTGTAGTCTGGCAGGCCACTTGTCTTGTATCCACTTTCCATTTAGATGAGCTCCCCAAGCTTTGTCTGAGGCATCTGTCGTTAAAATCTGACTCGCCTCTGGCCGGGTCACAGAGAGTCCCTTGTTTAGGTGACATTCCTGAGCCCACCACAAAAATTCCTTTTGAATGCAAGGTATTATTAGAATGACAGTGTCCAGATCCTGGCAGTGCTGTGTCCATACATTTGTGAGATACCATTGTAGCTTCCTCATATGCAGTTTGGCATTGGGAAGCACCAGAATACAAGATGCCATGAACCCTAAGGCTTGAAGGACTGTCCTTGCAGTCAGCCCGGACTGATGAGATAGTTGATGGAAGTAAAGGGATAGACTCTTTTGTTTGTCCGGGGTTAAAAAGGCCATCTGGGATGCTGTATTCAGTCTCACACCCAGAAAGCACATGTCCTGAGAGGGTACTAGACTGGACTTTATTTCGCTCACAGAATACCCCAGGCATCTTAGCACTGCTATCACATATTCCAAATGATGAAGAAGCTCTTCCTTCCTTGAGCCAGAATCAGGCAGTCGTCCAAATAAGGATAGATCTGTATTCCTTTTAGCCTGAAGAAAGCTATCACTGGAGCCAGAACTTTCGTGAACACTCTGGGCGCAGTAGATAAGCCAAAGGGCAATGCAGAGAACTGATAGTGAGAAGTCCCAGCTCGAAACCGCAGATACTTCCTGCAACTTAGTCTGATAGGAACATGAAGGTAAGCCTCCTTGAGATCCAAAGTTACCATCCAATGATCTTTGCCCAGCAGAGGTAAAAGCTGCTGCAACGTCAACATTTTGAACTTGGGAATGTCCAGATAAGTGTTGAGGATAGATAAATCCAAAATTGGTCTCCACGTGTTCCCCTTCTTTGGTACTAGGAACAGGCGAGAATAAAATCCTAGGCCCACTTCTGGCATAGGGACCGGCTGTATGGCCCCTATTTGGAGCAACAGAGAAACTTGCTTGTGAGCCTCTATTCTTTGTTGAGGAGGAACGTCTGGCATGCCTTTGAAAGGAGGCAAGGTATGGAAATAAAACCTGTAGCCGTGGTGTATGATATCCAATACCCATCTGTCTTGGGTAATTAAACTCCAATTTTCTTTGAAAAGTGCCAACCTTCCTCCCAAAGGTGCTGCCAGACGAGAAGGCTCTGGCAGCTGAAAAGGTAGGTCATTGGGTCTGTTTACGAAAGGACTGACCCCTGCCCTCACCAAGACTGTGCAGGAGAACTCCCTGTTCTAGGCCTGAAAGAGCCCTGAGCTCTGCCCCTACCACGCCTAGATCTACCCCTAGACTGGGAATCATAAGAAGGATACGCCCACCCCTTAGTAGGCCAATTTCTACTAAACTTTGGAGGCTGGACCTGCAAAAATCTTTAACAGTCTGCATAGACTTAGCCTTGTCTTCCATTTTCTTTAAAACTGCCTCAACAGGAGAACCAAACAATACGTCAGATTGCAAAGGAGCATCTAAAATCCTTGTTTTAACATGGTCAGACAAATTCTGATCCCTCAGCCAGGCGTGCCTGCGAAGAACTGACCCAGTGGCAGCCACCCTAGACGAGGCCTGTACAGCATCAAAACCACATTGCAAAGAATGCTTACCCACCTGTTCAGAAACATGTACTAAATCTTGCAACTCTTTACAATCAATACCTTCTGCCAGAGCGTCAACCTTAGCCTTCAATTGTGAAAGGAGATAATTTTGGTATTTCAACATGTGAAACTGGCAATTCAAAGCCCTCATAGCAAGAGTGGAAGAAGTATAAACTTTCTTTCCCCATCTATCCAAGGCCCTGGCTTCTTTGTCCGCAGGAACCGGATTCTTTACAACAGAAGCCTTAACACCTTTAGGCCCCTGGCTAACAGTTTCTGGGTCTGCCCTAGGACTCTTAAAAAGAAACTTATGAGCTTCAGGCACCCTGTAATACCTATCCGGTTTAACAGGAGCAGGAGGCAAAGAATCAGGATTAAGAGAAGCCTCTGTAAAAACATCTTCCACCACATCCAAAACAGGAGGTATAGCCAAAGGCCTATGCTGGGGTAAAAACAAAAATTCCCTAAGCCTTTTCCTGGAATCAGAGAAGTCCTGACCTTCCCACTTAAAATGCTCCCTCATGGAATGAAGAGTTTCTGAAAAGAAAAATCCTCAGGAGGAGAAGCAGAAGGAGTAGAATCATCCACATCAGAATCAGAATAAGGAGAGTACTCCTGCAAGTCTTCAGCCAAGACTCTGAAACATCTGAAGCCTGCTCAAAACTCCCTAGCTCAGTCTCCACCCTAGGTCTCTTATCAGAAGGGTACATAGAACCCCTAATCAAAGTAATCAAATCTTCTGCCATTTTAAGCATATGCTTCTTGGGCACAGTTCCAGAAGAACTAGGGGTGACACCAATTGAAACTGAACCTGGCCTGCCCCTGGGAGAAGCCTTTGAAACAGAAGGAGAGGGCCTAGCCACCCTGGGAAGGGAGTGGAGTATAGTAACCTGAGAAGCCCCCTCAGCCTGACCTGCCTCCTGAGAGGCCACATCTTGCAATAATAAAGTCTCACCCTGGGAACACAAAGAAACCTCCGGTGGAGCCACCGGCTCCACCGACACCTCTAAAGAACCGGCGTCCGGTACAGACGGTTCTTCTAGCCTAGGCTTAACTGCTTTGTCCTTGCGCTTCGTAGAAGAAGAGGGCGACGGAGCATCCGACGGCATTTTATAATTGCACCGCTTCCCAAAGACTAACCTGGCACAATCCAACCTTCTCTTTATAGTGCGTTTATTGAATCTAGCACAAGAGCGACAGCCAACAACGTCGTGCTCAGGCCCTAAGCAAGGAATACACAAAGTATGATAATCTCTATGCGGTATCTGTTTCCCACAAGAAATGCAATTATTGACTTTTTCTGACATCCGTAAATCACTGAGGCAAGAAAAACTAAAATATTCCCCAACGGGTACTTAGCCAACTTTGAACTCGGTCTGAAACTTCGAAATCGAAAAATCTCAGAACGCCAACCGGCACTTGCAATGCTGCTTCTGCATCGGACCATGCGGCAAAAAAGACTGAGGATATGACGTCGGTCATGCGCATTTGTACCCTGACGTCCTGATGTCAGTCAAATGCGCCTTGACCGACGTCAGCCTTATACTTTGATATTCGGGCCGACCGAGGACAGCGGACTACCCAAGTGTAAGGACTGCAGCAATGTGAGATGAAGAACATCCTCTTGCTGTGAGGCGGCAATTCTAACCGCTGCACCACCGCTGCGCCCGATCCTACTGATGCTTCCAAACACCTAATATTGCCTTTTCATAATTACATTAATAATTTCAAAACTATGCCTACATGCACATTATTGAAATATTTCATCTTAAAGGTCACATGATGGACAATACAATACAACTGCACCAATACTAGATGTCTGTCTAGTACAGGTAAAGAGATATTAATTGTTGTTCATATAATGCCTATCTATAAATAGGCTTACACCGGGACCCAGATTCCAAAAGACCAGCACTCAATGTAAGTGGTCACTTGCACTGAGAGCAAGTCTTTTGGAACTGGGCTCAATATGTATTTATATTGTCATAAATTTCATATTTCTCTAAATGTCTTGACAACCACACAGTAGCACAGACAGAACTGCTTAGCTTCATATAAAAGCTCTTAGCTGGATAAACAAAATGATGCTGACAGTATGTATGTAATTTAAATAGTTACTGAGATATTGTACGTTGTTTACAAAATATTACAAACCTAATCATTGTTATGTTTACTGTGACTTATAAAATCCAGTTTAAGGTATAGAACTGAATGGATACTACCACAATAAAAATAGTTTGTGGTGAAGAGTTTTCCATTTATATTTCTTCATGAATCCCTGTTGTTCAGAGACTTAAATATTTGAAATGTGAGGACTTAATTTAATTTTATCCAAAAGCTTAGGGCCTACTTATGAAAAGAAAAAAGAAAAAGGGGTGGCGTCTAATTGGTAGCAGCTGCTTCAGATCACATCAGGAAAATGCATCTTTTGCCTTCTTTTTTACCAAAAACTTCAAGAAAAGCAGTTAAAGAGGAAGGGAACATGGTTAGATTAAGTTACAGCACTGAGAATCTGTTCAAAATTGGATCTGCATTCTTATTATGCTGCGGGTTTGATCAGGTTCTTACAGTGAGGCCAGTAAGCACAAAAATTCTACAGGAATTACTACAGCTAAGGATTTTGCTGGAACATGGAGATGAATGCAAACTTTGAGCAGATCGCACAGTCATGGCAACTGCTACAAAAAAAAAGGAAAAGATGTACCAGATTGAGGAAAAGAGGCAGCAGAACAGGAATTTCAGATTGAGGAAAAGAGACACCACAGCAGGAATTTCAGATTGAGGAAAAAAGGCACCACAACAGGAATTTCAGATTGAGGAAAGGAGGCACTACAGCAGGAATTTCAGATTGAGGAAAAGAGGCACCAGAGCAGGAGTTTCAGTCAGATTGAAGGTAAATCCTCACAGGCCTGCACTGCCCTCCATACTACTAGCCAACGTACGTTCACTTGAAAATAAGATGGATCACTTAAGACTGGAACTCTCATCACAAAACAAGGTGAGAAACAGCAATTTATTTGTGTTTACTGAAACGTGGTTAAATCAAAATATCAGTGATAGCACAGTAGATGTAGAGGGCATGACTTTATTCAGAGCAGACAGAATTCAGTCACTATGTGGCAAGTCCAGAGGAGGAAGAGTCTGCATATATGGTAATAACAACTGGTGCAGCAACTGTGTAGTGACCACCACCTTCGGCTCAGAAAACATTGAAATTCTGTCACTGAAATGCAGGCCCTTCTAACCGCCAAGAGAGTTCAATGGAATATGCATCACAGCAGTCTACATCCCACCTGATGCAAATATCAGTGATGCTCTGTCCACCTCATATCAGTCTGTAAGTGACCTGCAAAACAGACATCCAGAGCATGCAATAGTAATTGCAGAAGACGTCAATCAGGCTAACTTAAAGAATATATTACTGCACTACCACCAACATGTAAACTTTGCCACAAGGGGGGTAAATATACGGGATAAGGTCTACACTAACATCAAAGGTGCATATAAAGCAAAACCGTATCCACATCTAGGGAGCTCTGCCCACCTAGCTATCATGCTGGTTCCAGCTTATAAATCCATTCTGAAAACCAGTACACCAGATACTAAACAAATAAGGATCTGGCCTGAGGGAGTAATCTCAGCTTTACAAGTCTGCTTCAACTGTACAGACTGGTCAGTGTTTAGAGAGGCTGCTGTAACACAAAACCATACTGACTTGAACACATACACTGAGTCAGTCACAGCTTACATTTCTAAGTGTGTGGAGGATATAACAAACACCAAACTCATTACCATACAGGCAAATCAAAAATGTGGCTAACTAGAGGTGTATGAGCTCTTGAAAGTAAGAAACACAGCTTTCAAATCTGAAGATATGGAAGCTTTAAGTTTGGCCAGAGCCAAACTGAACAAAGGTATCACAGGCAAAAAGATCCTATGGCAGAACCAAAGCCACTTCAGGGACCAGAAGGATACCAGGCAACTATGGAAAGGAATTCAAACCATCATCGACTACAAGCCTACATCAGCATTATGTGATGATAGCATCGAGTTTCTGAACCAAATGAACAAATTCCTCAGTAGGTTTGATGCTGACAACAAAACAGCAGAATGCAGAATCCCTGTAGACAAGGATGCAGCGGTGCTGAGCTTCAATACAATCGATATCACCAGAACCCTGCAACATGTCAACCCAAAGAAAGCAGCTGGCCCTGACAACATCATGGGCAGGGTACTAAGGGAATGTGCGACGGAACTGGCTCCAGTACTCACTGACATCTTCCACACCTCACCCCATCTAGCCAGTGTTCTGAAATGCATCAAGGAGATCACTATCATTCCTCTACCCAAGAAACCACAGCCAACAACTCTGAATGACTACCAATCAGTTGCTTTAACCTTGATAGTAGTGAAGAGCCCGGAGAAGTTGGTCAAACATCATATAACCTCAATCTTGCCTGTGACATTGGACACGCTGCAATTCGCTTTCTGGACAAACCACAGTACAGAGGATGCCATCTCACTAGCTCTCCATGAAACACTGAACGACTTAGAAGACAAAAGCTGCTATGTAAGACTGCTATTCATTGATTTCAGTTTTGCCTTCAACACTGTCATCCCTCAGAATCTGATATAGAACCTACTTCAACTGGGAATAGACTCTCATTTAAGCAATTGGATTTTGAGCTTCTTTACTGAAAGGCCTTAAAAGGTTTGTGTAGGAGACAACAGCTCCGGAAGTATCATCCTGAACATAGGAGTACCACAGGGTTGTTTCTTAAGCCCTTTCCCTTTCACTCTGCTGACACATGACTGCATGGCCAGACATGAGATGAATAGGATCATCAAATTCGTGGACGACACAACTGTTATAGGCCTGGTCAAAGATGGAGAGGAGGAGGCCTACAGGAATGATATTGGTCAACTACTGGTCTGGTGTGACAACAACAATCTAGCACTGAATGTCAGCAAGACAAAGGAGTTGATTGTCGATTTCAGAAAACCTCAAGTACCACACAAACCTCTAGTGATGAAAGGGATGACAGTGGAAAGGGTCAAGAGTACAAAGTTCTTGGGTGTTCATCTCATGGAGAACTTATCCTGGTCAGTCCATGTATCCAGCACAGTCAAAAAGCTGAGCAACGCTTGCACTTTCTACGGAAACTTTGGAAGCCAAAATTACCAAGTTCCATACTTCAGACCTTTTAAAGTGGCACCACTGAAGGTGTTCTGACCAACACCATTACAGTCTGGTATGGGAGCTGTAACAATCAGGATCGGAAGGCTCTCAAGATAGTTGTAAGGTCAGCAGAAAGAATTACTGGCACCTCCCTTACACCTCTGGAAAATCTACACAGATGCCAGTGCATTGACAGGGCCAAATAGGCTTCCAGTGAGCCAACACATCCTGCCAATGGTCTGTATACTCACCTGTCCTCAGGCAAGAGATACAGAAGCCTGCATTGTAAGACCACCAGATTAAATAACAGTTTCTTTCCGCTCTCCATTAGACTGTTGAACTCTTGGGGAAAAATGAACCATGAGTCTGTTGAAACACACAACCACTTCTGTTACATAACTAGCCTGTCAAGTGGCTTATGTTACAGATGTGCAATAACTAAGTGCAATACTAAGGTAGCTCATCTACACACTGAAGGACTGCAAAGTGCAATACACAAACTGTGCAATAATTCAGTCTAATAGATATGCTGCTATTGTTTCAATTTTACTTTGGCTATATTACCTTCATAGTGTTCCTTGTCTTCCTTGTCTCCTGTTCTGGGATGGGTGTGGGTCACTACTGTCCTACTTTACTTACTAACTTCTACTTATTATTAATTACATTTCTACTGTGATATTTTATTAATTTTCTCAGTCTATATGTGCAACTGTTTCCTGCATTGAGGGTGAAGCATTGCAATTTCATTCAGCTACACTGCTGTGTAGTTCTGCATGACAATAAAGTTTTCTTTGACTTGACCTTTGGAAATTACAGTAGAAACTTCCAGAGCTCCACTGGAGGGAATGAGTTTTAAGACACATTACTTTAGTTCCATTATTTTCATTTCTTTATTTCTTAATGTTTAAATTGACTTAGACCTGTTATTTCAGCTTTAATTATAACTTTTGAGGTGACTGTTTAAGTTAAGAAACACCTTGCATATTTTTTGTACAGAGGGGCTATGTAATTTTTCTTTTACAATTTAGTCTCATTTTTCATTTCACTTCATAACCCCACAAGTCAGGCAGAAAGCAGCCTTATTTCTGTTAATGATGTCTTTAGCAGAATTAATTGCTAGTTGCTTAGCTACTGCTTAAAGACCTGTATATTAGGAAGTAGTGTGTGCAGGGCATCCCATTTACAATAAAAAATGAGCCTCCAGTGTATATTTTTATTAAGTTACATAGTAAAATAAGCTAAGCATTAAATGTCTGGCTGCTACTTAAGTACTTGTTATCTTGTCTAGTATTTGATACATAGGTCAATAAAAATGTGAGACAGGCATTAGCTAGGTGGTAATGAAAAAGGAAAAATAGAAAAAGATTCTAGAATGGGACATGGTGAAACAATAGTGTAGATCGGGAGTAACAAAAGTAATCCCAAGGTGTTCAGAGTGCGGGGTAGCACTTGGTTTACAAATCTTTGGTGTTTAAGAATATGTCCAGTCTGTGGGAGAATGTGGACCTTCAGAGAAAAACACAAAAGACAGACAAGGTAGGGTGCTGGTCAGTCATGAAAGAAAGAGTACAGCATGAGTAGGAAAAACTGTTCCAGACCAGATGAGAGGACACAATGGCAAGAGCTATAAAGCAGGCATGCAGAAGGTAGAAGGCTTGAGGGTTAGAGGTTATTAGAGAAGTACAAGTAACTGGGGCAGCAGATAGGAAGAGGAGGATGATGCCAGACAATTCAAGATAAGTGATATCAGGGAAAAGGAAACCAAGATGGAGACATGCAGAAAGCACTAACAAGTGATGAAGGGGAGGCACAGAAAGATAAGCCCATGAAAGATGCAGATGCAGAGGGAAAAGAGAAGGCAAGATAGCAGGGAGAAGTACTCAGCCAGATGGGATGAACAGAGGGGGAACGGAAAAAGACATTTGTGAGCACCATGGAAACAGACTACTTGAGAGACTAACAGGAGTAGATGGAGAAGAATGACAGGAAGGAAGGACACACAGCAGAAGGAGGGAGTAAATTAGGGAAAAACAGGAGAAGAAATCAGGAGTGAATAACACTGGGTAGAATTTGTACGACAAATGTAAGAAGGATGAGAAAGAGATCAGGTGCTACGGGCAGTGAGGAATGACAAGGGTGGTAGGGTGGTACAGGCACTGAGAGATGACAAGGGTGGTACACACAGTAAGGGATGGCAAGGGTGGTACAGGCACTGAGGGATGACAAGGGTGGTACAGGCACTGAGGGATGGCAAGAGTGGTACATGCAGTGAGGATTAACAAGGGTGGTACAGGCAGTTAGGAGTGGCAAGGGTGGTACAGGCAGTGAGGAATGACAAGGGCAGTACCGTTAGTAAGGGATGACAACGGCGGTACAGGAAGTGAGGGATGACAAGGGGTGGTACAGGCAGTGAGAGATGACAAGCTTGGTACAGGCAGTGAGGGATGACAAGGGCACTACAGGCAGTGAGGATTAACAAGTGTGGTACAGGCAGTTAGGAGTGGCAAGGGCGGTACAGGCAGTGAGGGATGACAAGGGCAGTACAGTTAGTAAGGGATGACAAGGGTGGTACAGGCTGTGAGGGATGACAAGGGTGGTACAGGCTGTGAGGGATGACAAGGGTGGTACAGGCAGTGAGGGATGACAAGGGCGGTATAGGCAGTGAGGGATGACAAGGGTGGTACAGGCAGTGAGAGATAACAAGCTTGGTACAGGCAGTGAGGGATGACAAGGGCGCTACAGGTAGTGAGGGATGACAAGGGCTGCACAGGCAGTGAGGGATGACAAGGCAGTGAGAAATGACAAGGGTGGTACAGGAAGTGAGAAATGACAAGAGTGGTACAGGAAGTGAGGAATGACAAGGGCAGTACAGGCAGTGAGGGATGGATAACAAGGGCAGTATGGGCAGTGAGAAATGACAAGGGTGGTACAGCTGATGTTTGCAGATAGGAGGGTTAGTTATATAAGGCAGCAATTGAAAGAGAAGAGAACCATTATGATGATAAATACAAATGTTTTGGTGATCAGCTATTCAGTTATCTAGATGAGTAATAGTATTAGTAAGGAAGATGGGACAGGCCAAGTTACTATGACAACCGTTTTCAGGTGTAGCCTTAATAAGATTTGGCAGGAAGGAAGCAAAAGAGATGGTCACCAAATAGGAGAGAAGGAGGTATGTTGTGTTGCACACAGGTAGAAATGATCTGTCATAACAAACAGCTGAGACTTTAGCAAGTAAGACCAGGGAGGTGGCACAAACAGAACTTGAGCAGCATTCCACAAATGTGTATTTATGCCAAGAAGAGGATAGAGGAATATAATGACTGCGTGCAGTTGAGGACAAGCAAAAGAGATTGAGAGTAGAAAAAGAAAAGGAAGGCAGACATAACAGTGGTATGGTGCAGACAGGCTCAATGACAGTATCTGTAAACAAAGATGGAAAGGATGAAAGGGTGTCATTGAAGCAAAACAGGAGAAAATAGGCACTAGGAGGAAATGGACACGTAACATGGCAGAGGAACAAAGAGAGGTGACTCAGAGTTGGGCTGGACAGTATTAATATTCAGTGGGAAGGAAGTGCAACCAGTGATGCAGGAGAGAACACTGGACATCACAGAAACACAGGACAGAGGTGAGAAGTGTTCACACAGGAATGTGATGGGTATGTATTGTCTAGAAATGACAAAGAAGACAGCACTGGAAGTGTTCACACAGGAATGAGCTGGGTATGTGTTGTCAAGAAATGACAAAGAAGAGAGTACTGGAAGGGGATATAAATATACATAAGAAAGAATGTCAAATGCAAGGACATGGGTGAGGGAGTAGACAAGGTCAAAATCTAAGGCAAGCAGTCCAGCAGTTACGCTAAAAGAAGTGTGGGAGTACAGCTGGATCTAAACAGTGCATCAGCCACAGTAAACACTTAGAAAGGAAGATGAGAGAGTGGGAGAGAGAGAAAATAAAGCAGTAGGGATTGGGAAAGAAGAAAATGCTTATCTTATATTCATGTGAGAGCTGTATCTGCCTAGAGAAATGTTTTGTTTCTAAGATTCAGGATGGAGCAGAAATGGGGAGTGGTGTAACTAAGTTCTGAGATCATATCGGATTCAGCCACCTGGTGTGAGACACTATCAAAAAGGACAGAAGTCCACATATATCCTTAACCAAAGCAAAAAGACAGTCCTGGATGCCCATGTAAACATGCATTTGACCATCAGTTATTAACCATACTGTGTGACTCAATGTGTGGGGAAGGGTGGGAATCCACTGGCAAAGACAATGTTGTGGGGCTTTATAGGAGTTTGTTATGACAAACTGGGGAATTAGAGGTAACCTGAGGCAGAGACAAATCTAAAAGTAAGAGTATGGCAACATAAATGTGAGTCTATTGATTAAGGCTAATGAAAGGAAATATACCACAATGGTGGAAATTGCACAGTAAAAGGAGTCAAGCAGGAAGGAAGCAAAAGAGGTGAGAGCACCAAACACACAAGTCAAAAGGGTTTGTCTTAAGGGTTAAGAAGGAGGTAGCCCTTTTCTTTAAATATATAGCAGTAATAATAAAGGAAAGACAGACCTGGCCAGGCTGAGTAAGACTGAAAGAACAAGAATTACAAGGTAAAAAGAGGTATTAAACATTTTACTTCACATAAGAAAAGGAGTAGGCGTACTAAGTTGGAAAGAAGGCAAGACAAGATGCGCTGAGTAGTGGTCAGTCATTAGGATGCAGTGAAAGGAGGGTGGCAGAAAATTAGTTGTAATCAATAAAATAAAAAAAAAAAAAAAAAAAAAAAAAAAAAAAAAAAAAAAGGAAAACACTGAAAACTGTCCTGGCCACTGGAAAACACTAAGGCAGAAAACACACCTTAAATTAATAATGAATGACATTTAATATCAGTTAAGTGCTTTTGTTTCAACAAAGACTTCTTCAGAACAGTACAACAAACACTTTCAAACTAATTTATATCCTGAGTTCAAAGTTCATTGGTAGGTCACATGTTTCTTTTTGACATTTCTTTCAATGTGTATTTGTCTAACACAATTCATTCAAAAACACTTAACTTATATTAAACATTATTTGTTATTTAATTTAATGTGTGTTTTCTGCCTTAGTGTTTTCCAATGCCCAGGCCAGTTATTGGAGTTTTTTTATTAGTGGTTTTATTGTATCTCTGAGAGGCCACAGTATTGTTTTGAATCATGGAACAGTTGTTGTCTTATTGTCTTAAGGAAAAATTCAGTACACAGACCAGATGACTTGCCTCCAAAGGTTCATATCTATCTATCTCTCTCTCCCTCTCTCTATATATATAGATAGATAGATATATGTATATCTATCTATCTATCTATCTTGGACTTAAGCCTGTATGTTTAACTGCCACTGGGAATACCCCAGTACAGAGGCAAGAGCCAAAATGAGGGACATCATGCAACCATGGAGATAGGATGTAAGCAAGGGTACAGGCTATCAAAAATTGTATTTTTCTGGGAAGCTTTAACCACTCCTCTAGTGGTTGACAGGGGCACCCACATCATGTTGATCCCTGTTATATCCTCCCCATGTGTGTGACTACCTCCACTGATATGCTAATTAGGACTACCATTAGTGGCTTGGGATCACCAAGCCTATGTCCTTCGTCCTGGTAATTTTCAGTGTCACGTGAGGGGTTTATTCTTGTACACCAGACAATTACTCAGGTCCTCAAAAATCTGGCCAATACATCAGCAAATCCCCTGATGGCAGTCTTTAGTACATCATTGGCCAGTACAGTCATGCAAGAGAGACAGAAGTTAGCAAGAATGGGATAATTACAGAGGATGAATGCATATTCTGACAGTATGAAGTCTGACCAGATATACAAGGAAAGATAAATCATGAATACAGCCTCTGTGCTAACTTTGTCATTTAGTCTGAAGTTACGTTATGGGGCTGGAGGAGAAAAACTTCCACACTGGGCAAGTAAGAGGGCTTGCTCTCTAAAAAAACATGAGGTTTAGCATTTGTAGTCAGTCACAGCAAGATATCTGTTTCAACTTATAACGAAGCATACCTTGCGTGTGTGGAAGGCAGAGATGTTCTAGGAAAGTACAGGCTTTCTGATCTTTGAATGATGTCAGAAAATATCATGGAGAAAATAATAAGGGTAAGATGTGTTGCTGTCATAGAAGGCAACAATTCATTTCTGTGCTGACAGTCAGTCAAAGTAAGCTCATGGCCAAAAGGTGTGTTCTGTTGAATCTGTTCCAGTTTTATGACTGGGTTACAGGAGAATTGGCAGAGGAGTATACATGGTCTCCTTGGCCAGAGACAGCTTTAACTCACTTCCACACAGGCTGCTGCCAGGAGACTTGCAGGAGTTGTAGACAGGACTGAGGCTAAGTAGCATGGCTACAAGATAAGACAAAGTCAGGGATAATCAAAGTTTCTAGTGGAATCCTACAAGGTCAGCCGTGGATCCAGTACTCATCAGTATATTAATTTCAGATATATTTGGACAACATCCAGGAAAAGGTAAATCAGCTTGTCAACTGACTGAAGAAGACAGGTATAGTACTGGAGTGTGTGTGTGTGTGTGTGTGTGTGTGGGGGGGCTGAGGAAGGGTTTTGAAAGGTAGATAATGGCAGACAGAAAGATGGCAGTTGAAGACTGATGTAGACAACAGCAAAACATTTTAAATGAGCCACAGTGACCCTGGTGTAAAGTAACAGTTGAAGGGAGTACAACTGATAAAACAGAGTTCTAAAAGTATCTAGGGATGCTGATCACATCAGGCTTGGAAAGTAATAAACAAAATTCTAAGTATGTCCTCAGGGGATGGTTGCCAGGTGAAATGAAGCAATGCTCGCGTTGTACCAGACATTTCTGGAGGACATCCAGGGAAGGGTATTTCAGGCTGCTGGAACAAACCCAGAGGAAAGCCAAAAGAACAGTATGTGGGATGGAGGAAAACAAGTATCACCAAAAAGAGGATGAGTTAAAGGTCTAGTAATACAGAACTGCCTCTATTAAACCAGGCACGGAGATACCATTACAGCGGCTCCTTCATACTCAGCAATAAAAACATAAGATAAATGAATGTTTAAGTTGAGATCCCTGGGAGGAGGAATTTGGTTTTTAGGGGGTCTCATGTGCAACACTCCTGTTATAAACTGTTTGACAACAAAAAGAGATGAAAGAGGGAGAGTATGGACAGACAAGCAGAAATGTCCACAAATTGCATGCTGATAGAAGCATATGATAAACCATCTCCAAGTTGCTCACACAAACATTTCAAAACCAGATGGGTCGAAATCTTTTTGAGACCTCTGTTATTGGCTAGGTACCACACAGAAAAACTCTTGTACTTGTAAATGTAAGATTTTCTAGTTGCAGATTTTCTCGCTTCCTTAAATACCTGCTGCACATCCTCATGAAAAAAAGTGCCTAAAAGGTATCAAAATCATACTTCTCAACTTCTTAAGAAGAAATCTGGACAAAGCAGTAAATAATGGGCGGACAAAGGTCTAAAAATAGGGACAATTTTTAAATGTTGCTCTTATAAACTTAGAAAGTTGCTAGAATGACAGGTTTGGCATTAACATGAATTTTGTGAAGGTTATGAAGTCTAAAACTCAAATGCCTTTTATTATTTTCTGATTTCAGTACTCAATAATTTGCAAATGATTTGCCAGAAAACTGCAATTTTATGAAAAACAGACCAAAAATATGAGGCAAAAATCTTGACATTCTACAGAAATCTGGACAGTTGACAGGTATGAAAAATAGAATCATCCAGGTTGTGAGCTGCAGTTGCTCTACGTTGGGGTGCACATACCTCTCAATTTCTTAGAACAAGAATTCTGGACAAAGCCAAAAATAATAAGGGGGCAAAGTCTTTTATAAATCTAGAAAGTTGATAGCATAATTTTTTTAATTAGCATGCATTTTCTCAAGGGTATGAAGTTTGAAACTCAAATGTTTGTCATTATTTAGTAGCTTCAGTTCTCGGTGATTTGCCAGAAAACCACAACTTTTATGTGGAATATACGAAATGCATGCAGCAAAAAAATCTGGACATTCTGCAAAAATCTTGACAGTTAAGATGTATAGGGGTATATCATTTGCTCCTGATGCTTTGTCAGCAGATCTAGTCTGTGAGGAACCTTGTGGTAAATGCCCATGGCCAATTTCATTAAAAGGGAGAACAAACTCTGCCGGAGTCAAAAGGTGGTCACCACAATGATCTTTGGTTATTCTTTCTGAATCTTTAGAAGTACCTCAGGAATCAATGGAAAGGGTGAAATGCATTTAGGAACATTATCAGCCATAGAAATGATAAAGCATCTGTCTTCCAAGCATGGCTGCAAGGATGCCTTGAACCGATTTTTTTTTTAGTTGCCTGTTTAAAAGGAGGTGAAGAGATCTACTTGGTGTTCCTCACATCTGGTTCAAGTCGTGGAAGACCTCTAGTTTGAACTTCCATTCAGAAGAGTCTGTCCAGCATCTGTTTAGTTGATCTGCCACTGTATTTTGCTCTGATGGAATGTATGAGGCCTGAAGAGTCAGAAAAATGTTGTAGAGCCAGCTCCCAGCCCATTATTACTATCTGGCAAAGAAGGTATAACCTTGTACCCCTGCATGCTCAGGCACCACATCACAGTAGTGTTGTCTGTAACCACTAGAAGAGGACTTCGAGTCCATACATGGTGAAGAACTTTTAAGGCATGAAGCACTGCCAACACCTCTTTTAAGTTTATTTGGTTTGGCATGTCCTGATGATCCCACAAGCCTTGCACTTGAGCTCCAAGGCACAGTAGTCCCAATGCAAAATCTGAAGGGTCCATAAGGACAGACTGGATTGGGGTCTGAAGAGAGAAATGGAGTCCTGGATTCAGAAACAGTTAATCCCCCACTACTGTAGTATCTGTTTCACAAATCACAACACCAGTACCAGGAAACCAATTTAATGAAGGTGCTGGGTCCAAGAATTCATAAACTACCACTGAAATTTTCTCACATAATCTGGCTAGAGGTATCATGAAGATCGGTGAATTCATGAGTCCGAGAATTTTGAAGAACTCTCTTGCTGAGGCCATGTCAGGAAGAGGGAAATCCAAGAAAATGCCCTGATAAGTCAGAACTTTGCCTTCTGTCAGGAAAGCCAGCCTTCTTACACTGTCAAGTACCCCAGCAAAAACAATCTGTTGAGAAGGTATGAGGAAGGACTGTTGGAGGTTTAATTTTAAGCCTAAGTAGGAAAGGAGGGATTCAACCTTGGCTAAAAACTTCAAGCACCTGGATACAGAATCTGCAAAAATCAGCAAGTTGTCCAAATAAGGAAAATGCAGATGTGGGTTCTGCCATAGGCAACCATTGGGGCCAGACACCTTCTAAACATTCAAGCTGCAGTAGACAGCCCAAAGGGTAATGCAGAATCCGATGATGTAAGCTGAATACAACAAATCTCAAAAACTTCCTGCAATCGGAAGCAACAGGCATAAGATGATAAAGCCTCCTTGAGATCTAGTCACCATGAAAGAGTGGTCTGAAAGCAACGTTATGACTGATTGTAAGGTGAGCATTTTGAATTTCAGAACTTTTACAATGATGATTAAAAAGGACAAATTTCAGATAGGTCTCCAGGAGTGCCCCCATTTTTGGTACCAAACAAATTGTGTGCAAAAACCTATAATATCCATGCACCATGGCCAAATATTTGGGTTTAAAAACTACCATCTCTTCCCAGACAGCTAGAACAATATTGGTGTACAGTGCGGTGCATGCTGCTCCTATAGCCAAGCCAGAAACCTGATGAAAATATTCACCTTCAAAGTATATATATTTATTCATCAGCATTAACTCCAACAGTGATGTCAACAGCTGAATGTCTGGGCTACAGACTTGTTTCTGATCACTCAAACTGTAAAACCACTACAACCCAATGGTATGGGGCGTGACAGAAAATTGATTGACAACATCTACTGTAATAAATGTTATGTAAATGTAACAGAGAACACGAGTGCAGCGAAAGTAAGGTTAAAACAGCAGAGTTTAATTTCCAGTGGGTGTACACAAACGGATGAGCGCTTTCACAATAAATGCTTCTTCAGATCCTTCTAGTGAACCCAGAAGTACGCTCTTTATATAATAGATCCAATTAACCAAATAGTGAATAAAAGCTCATAGGAAATTAAAACAAAGTGTTAAAAATACTTGTCTGTTGATTCTCAGACAGCCAGATAGTATCCCACTATCCTATTCAGGCTTCTTTGGGCCTGAATAGGATAGCGGGATACTACCTGGCTGTCTGAGAATCAACAGACAAATATTTTTAACACTTTGTTTTAATTTCCTATGAGCTTTTATTCACTGATTGGTTAATTGGATCTATTATATAAAGAGCGGACTTCTGGGTTCACTAGAAGGATCTGAAGAAGCATTTATTGTGAAAGCGCTCATCCGTTTGTGCACACCCACTGGAAATTAAACTCTGCTGTTTTAACCTTACTTTCGCTGCACTCGTGTTCACTGTTACATTTACTTGACTTATTTTTCACGGAGTGACAGCGTTTACTAGTGGAACGTTAGATTTTATTCATTAGTAATAAATGTTATGCTTTCATCATATTCTAATGAATTATGAATTTCCAGTAGGTGCCATGAGTCTCTCAAAATATATGGTTTAGATTCTAGCACTCCCTTACATTTAAAATCAATATATTTGCCCAATGGTTTTGTCTTAGAACCCTTTGCCGAAACAATCAGCCTTAAAGGTAGACTTTGACTACACTTATGTATTTTGGGAATATCAAAACTAGACGATTTTGGGAATACCAAAACTAGACAATTTCACTGGTTTGGTGACATGTGGGGAAATAGGAAATTGAGTGAAAGAATAAGAGAACACATGTATGATATAAGAAAGAACAAATCTGCCAATGCCCTAAATAGACACTGTGCTGTATATTCTAGTTTTAAGAAGTTTGCATTTTTCATTATTGTCAGAGTTTTAGCAGTGGATATGACAGGTAATTTTGAAACTCTTGGAGTTTAAAGAATTGGCTTAGCAGCTGAGGTTTAATTTTTCCGCAAGCCCAGGGATGAATATTTGTTGATAGTGTATGTTCTGAAAAGGAAAGCTAATGTTCCCTGACCCACAGTCTTTTACAGCTTAAGTTATCACATTGTCATGTTTCTTCTGGTTAATAGGCTTTTATTAAATAATGTATAAATGCTGAAAAATCCATGTTTTGCAATATTTGTCTACCAAACGATTAAATTAAAATAGAATAAGAACAGCAAAGACAGATGTTATTAATTTGCAGTTCTGACGGCACAAGGTAGTCCCTAGTGTTTAACAGCACAGGTATACATTGCACTTCTGAAGGAAATACTGAAAGTTTCTTCAGAAACAAAAATAACAAGCAATTGTCAAAGACAGAAGCCAAATAAACAAGAGATTCGCAAAGGCTTTACTGTAAACTGACAGAAATAAAATATTAAATATTTTTTTCAAATAAACATAGAAATAGAAAGAGAATAATAAATCTAATAATAAAATGAGAGGAAGGTGGTCCATAAATGTGGCTTATCTGAGCAGTAAGCCAGAAAAGTCAGCACTGGATTCTGAGAAGACTCAACAGCACTTTCTTCTTTGGATAGCAGAAAAAGATTGAACATTCAGTTTCTGTGACAGCTGAAGGCTTACGTCTCAGGATATGTTCAGGCAATCGGCTATCACAGAAAAATAAATGGGGGAAGTCTGAGCTTTTGAAAGCTGTACAGCACTGGGTTACCTTGTCAGATAACTAAAATACCATTGAGACAGTGTGGGGAAGATGAAGATCTCCATTTATAAAATACTGTCAACAGAGTGCAAGAGACGTTCTGTAAATGTAATCCACGTCTTCAGACAAATGATATTGGCCATCTGTTTAAGGTTTCACTGATTAGAGTCATAACTCACAGTCTTACAATTATTTATATATTTAATTTTCAATTAACAAAAGACTTTCTGGCACAAAATATACACTCATTTTATGTGTGTGTGTGTGTGTGTGTGTAGGTAGGGGGAACTAGGACTCTGTATGAAGTTTCTAGGGTTATGCAGCAGAGAGGGTGACAAGGTGTGTTATTTAAATGGTAAGGGACTGGGAAAAGTTTAACATTAGCATCAGGTGAGATTCAGGGATGTCAGAAACATGTATGTAGATCTACACACACACACACACACACACACACACACACACACACACACACACACGGAGAAACACTCAGAGCTGTTTGGATGTAAATGTTTTTGTGATTATCTTTTATAAAATGAGTGAAATGGTATTTTCAAAACTATATGCTATCTGTAGTTGCACAAAATACATACTGTGCTCTGTGTACTGCACTTTAATTGCACTATGAAGTCATTGTGCAGTTTGTTAATGCTAGTGGCAAATAGTTAACTCGTGCTGTACTCTTTGTATGCCAACATTTATGTACAGTAACCACTTTGTAGGATGTGTGTTAGTTGCACCATAGCCACTACAGTAAGCTGTAGACATACAAAGTGCAAAGCAGAATGGCAGTTATTATGATACTAGTTTGCATGCATGTATGTGGCACATGATTCATGAAGATTTAGGCCACACTGCACATGCAGGTTTACACTTATTTTGGACAGAGGAGCTCTGATCAGAGTATGATTCCTACTAACTTTGGAGGAATCAGTGGGTGCATGAACTACACTGACTTGCAAGCCCATATACATATTTGTGCTTGCATGCACTTTGCATTTAGATGCAGTACTTGCTGCCAGGAGGGATTTTTTAATGTTCTGGATTACACAGAGCACACAAACGCTGTGCATATTTGTCTCCGGCTGTCACAACAGCATTCTGCTCTGGTACACTTGGAATGGTTTTGTATGGGTTGGTACATGGCTCAAGATCCATATAATGCTGTGGATTTCTTCTTACTGTAAACCTTGCCCAGCATATGATTCTGCTGGGTGCCCCGATTTGCAGAGAAGCCCCCTGTCATGCTTCACAGTGGCACACAGCTGCATCATTAGGCTTGGTTTGCTTCACAGTGGCACAAAGCCGCATCATTAGGCTTGGTTTGTACTTTATCATGCATCTGAGAATTGAACAGAGCTGTGGTATATACATATTTCCATGCAAAACACCTTCACATCATAGTCTAGCTTTATGAGTCTTTCCAAAGGATTCTTTAATAAGCAGTAAAAATACTCACATTCTGACTGCAGATAAAAACGTTATCACTTGTACCATTTTGTTACATGCAAGTGTTTAAACGTCAGCATTCCTTGTTTCACTTAAAAGAAAGTTACTGTTTGTCGTTTTTGCATTTAAGTTACCTGTAACACATTGCATTTAAGTTACCTGGCACTTGCTCACTAAAGCAATTATATAAGTCAGCACTAAAAAATTAAAAGCACTACACCCTCACAAACTCCCCTTGAGTACCTTGTTCCCTATTGGCCCTTTTTTTTTCAATTATAAAGGAATTCCCAATACTATTCTAGCATGTCCAAAGGTCAGTTGTCAATCTCCTCTCCGGTCCAGCTGGTGAATCTGGGAATCTTGAGGCAATGTTACAACTGCCTCATGTACACAGACAACCCTCTCCTCCTCCCAACAAATTCCAACACATGTGAGAGATGCATCCATATAGCCAAACTGGAGGCTAAGCTCTCTCAACTCAGTACTGGCGTAACCAGTCAGGAGGAGAAGGAAATCACACCCACTACAATTCCAGTCTCACATAGACCTACCACGACAGCAAACCAAACACAAACACACAAAAACATACCCGGAGGCTCTAAATAAAAATCTGCCTAAGCAGCAGAGACCTCCAAAGCAGACACCCAAACAACCGCTACCCCAAAACAAAACACGTGCAACACATAGCTCACAAAGCCATTGTGCCGAACAGTCACAGCCCTTAAGGCTAAACAACACACCTGATACACTTGTAATAGGTGACTCTATCGTCAGGCACACTGACGTCCCGTTCACCAGGCTGAACAAAGAGAAGGTCACAGTGAGCTGCCTGTTGGGCGCTAGGATCCGCCACATAACACAAGCACTCAGGCCACTCCAAGGCAAGTACAAATATGACTCCGTCATTGTCCATGCTGGTGTGAATGACCTGAGACGTACCTCCATGGACTACATGAAAAGAGACATAGAGGAGCTCTCTGAGCATGTGGCCCAGGCCGGTATGACCCTGACCTTGAGTAGCATCTTACCCTCACCAAGAATGATGCCACAATATGAAGACAAGATGATCAATTTCAACAATTGGCTTAAGTATCGGTGTCATTCAAAGGGGATCCAATGCCTGTCTGCCTGGGATGACATGCTCGACAAGCCACGATGCTTCGCTAGGGACGGCTTGCACCTGTCACCCCTGGGCTTTCGGATATTGGCAAAGGCTCTTGCTACCCCCATAGTGCCTTTTTTAGGCAAGGCTCAAAAGACAAACCCACCTCCATAGGTATCACAAGGGATAAGAAACTAAGAGTAATGCTACTCAACGCCAGAAGTCTAAACCTCAAGATGCATGCACTCGAAACTCTCCTTAGCATGGAGAACATCGATATCTGTGCAGTAACAGAAAACTGGTTCAAGGCTCCCAAGAGCACCCCAGCACTACCAGGTTATACCTCATTCCATGCTTTTCGGCCCCAAAACTTGGACCGAACCACAAAAGGAGGGGGGGGGTATCAATATTCGTCAAAGATACCCACACCTCCAGGTTGGTGGCACAGCACGAAGCATCAGAGACTATCCATGTGCAACTAACAGTGGGTAAAACTGCCTTCCAGTTTATAGCCTGCTACAGACCACCCTCCCAAACCCAGGAACCCCACTCGGCCTTCCTGAGAACACCTGAAAATATGAAGGTCTCTCCAAACACCATCATATTGGCGACTTCAACTACCCAAACATAGACTGGGAGCATTACTCTAGCTCCAACACCCTAGCCCAAAGGTTCCTAGAATTTATAAACTCAAATGCTATGGAACAACTTGTTACCACTCCCACAAGAGGGGAAAACATACTGGACCTGATCATCACCAACATGGGGACTCTATGCTCCAGACCAGAAGTGTATCCCTCATTGGTAAGATCAGACCATAAACTAATCTCACTGGATATTCACATCCCGACCCCACCTCCTGCCCAGAAAACCACAGTGAAAAACTTCTCTAAAGCAAATTTCACACTCCTCAAAACCGAGGTGGAATCCTTCAAAGCCCCAGGGCCTGTGGAAAATACGGCCCAGACTGCAGAATCCTTTATAAATGCATTCTATGAACACCTTCAGGAATGCATGGATCATGCAATCCCAAATAAAACCAAGACCCAATCCTCCAAAGGCAGACGTCCTGTCTGGTGGACCCCAGCCATAAACAAACTATACAATAGAAGGAGGAAGCTACTAAATGATAGAGCAAAATCCCAAAAAGGGAAGGCATCTCTGATCAGTATTAGCAAAAAACTACGGGCACTCATAAAATCGTCTAAGGCCAGCTTCGAGAGAAAAATTGCACAGGACACTAAGGATAATCACAAGGCTTTCTTTAGTTATGTTAGGAACCTGGGTGGGAATTCCCAGATATGCTCGGAATTAGTCCAAAATGACAAAAAAAATACACCGAGCCCACAGACATTGCCAACATCCTAGCTGACAGGTTCAGCGCAAACTTCTCCCCCCCTCCCCACCAAAAGGGCAAATATCTATCCCAGCAGAGTGCTGCCCCCCTGACATCTCAGATGCTCAGGTAAGAGCTAAACCCAAACATAAAACTACTGTTCAATCTCAGCCTTACTACAGGATATGTACCCAAAGAGTGGCGTACAGCAACAGTGGTCCCTCTCCACAAAGGCGGTGCCTCAACGGATCCTGGAAACTATCGCCCCATAAGCCTGACTAGCTTGGTCTGCAAAGCTATGGAAAGGATCATCATGGACCTCATAAATAAAGATATTGGGGACTACAGACACTGGATTCTACCCAGTTCGGCTTTGTTAAGGGCAGATCCTGCCTCTTAAACCTGGTTGATTTCTTTGAAACAGTCACCAAGGCCATTGACGAGGGGAAGGTGGTCCACACAGCCTACCTGGACCTCGCAAAAGCCTTCGATACAATACCCCACTCGGGCATTATAGATAAGCTCACCAGCTTAAATATAAACCCCTATGTCACTAGATGGGTTGCAAACTGGCTCAAGGTCAGAACCCACATGGTTAGAATTGCTGGAGCCATGGCAGACTCCAAACCAGTTACAAGTGGCGTCCCACAAGGCTCAGTCCTGGGACCTCTCTTGTTCGGTATATATTTCTTGGAGATACAGGTCAACATGGAAGGACTGTGGCTGACCAAGTTCGCAGATGACTGCAAACTGGGCGCCATAACAGACTCTCCAGCCGACACAAGCATCTTTCAAAAGGGCCTCATAGAAACAGACAACTGGTGCCAGAGCCATGGCCTCAAGCTAAACGCCAAAAAGTGTATAGTCATCCCCTTTGGCAAAAACAAAGTGCCCACAAATTACCACATAGGTGGTAATCCATTAAGTACAGAAGAAGTAATTAGGGACCTGGGGACCCAAGTTGATAGCAGTCTCTCATTTGACAACCACGTGGCCAAAGTGGTTAGAAAAACATTTTATATAGCCCACCTAATCATGAAGGGATTCACATCTAGATCAGGAGAGGTCATCGTGCCTCTTTACTCATCCCTCATCAGGCCCATAATTGAGTACAATGCCCCTTTTGGGATGTACCTTACCAGACACCTGCAGCAACTGGAAAGACCCCAAAAGTACCTCACCAAGAGGATTAAAGGGCTCAAACAGATGCCATATGCTGCCCGGTTAAAAAATCTCCAGCTCTACTCAGTGGCATACCGCCTGTTCAGGGGCGATCTGTGCCTGACGTATAAAGCCATGTCCAACCCGGAATTAATGGACATGCTGCACCTCAGAAAATCCAAATCCCATCGAGCTACGCGCTCGAGAGACTTGAACCTCAGCACTGAAATAAATAGGACATGCTGGAGGGACAGATTCATAACCCAGAGGCTACCTTCACTCTGGAATAAAATCCCAGTCCAGGTTAGGCAGAGTCCCTCATTGACTCTCTTCAAGAGGAATCTTGATGAGTGGATGGGAGATTGTAGGTTTAACCCAGGTATCACTTCTGTGTCACTGTTAGACAGAGGCGCAGTATACTAACCTCGAAAAAGGGCATAGCAAAATTAATTTAAAATGGGTGGCGAAAGCCAAACACATTCTGGCTAGGCTTATAAATGCCCTAGGGCAGATAGCCTAGTATGAACCTATGAGCATGCCGGAGAATGGCAGGTCCTCCCATAATTCTGAGGGCATTCGGCTGTTAAAGTAGGTGTGTAACTGACTGCAGTCCGGTGTATCTGAGTTTCCTTTCAGCAGCTCACAAAGTAGCAGTATTAGTCAACATTTATAACCATGCAGATGCAATAAATATACCAAGTTTTTAAGTGTGTAAAAAATAAATGACAGCTGTGGCTATTTGTGGCAGGAAGGTGTGGGGATAATAAATACACCAACTTTTTAAGTGCTTTACAAAATAAACAGATGTTATGCCTGTTTGTCTCAGGAAGGAATTCAAGAAGGTTTAATAATAATTAATATACTGACTTCTTAAGTGATGTACAAAATAAATGGCAGTAGTAACTTTTTGTGTCAGGAGGAAATTCAAGAAGTTGTAGTTTTTTTCCCATCTGATACTTTGTCAGGTTGCAATTATGCTGCAATACATAGGAGCAATACAATACTAGGTAAGTGATTACGGGGACTGTAAGATGCCTTGTCATATACACATGTAAGATACACTTGACAGTTTTTGCTGTCACTTTGTTTCTATAAAGTAACTGGAAACTTAACAATGGAGTTAAATCTGATTTAGAATGTTGTGATTGGCTGTCTTTTATAAATCATTAAGCTCTCTACTGTAGTTCCAGGACTCAGAATTACAAAACAAAAAACAAAACTATGAAAATCCAGGAGAACAATGACTGTTTAATATCTCTGTTCTCCTTTAAAGTTGTTATTCAGGGGGTGTAAGCCCATATATACCCACTCTGAGATCATCATACCTCAAAGAAAAGGTAATATTCTGATGAAGGGCACTCTCACACTTACTATATGCAAATATCTTTTTTCACTGAAATAGTCTCTCTCTGTTTTGGGATGCACATTAATCAGTCTTGTTATATCAAACAAGCCACTGTATAATATAATTACATATTTATAATAAATTATACTGAACTAAGGGTTGATTCTGATATTTACATCTTGCTTTTGTTATAGGACTGTACAAAGCATACAGCACAGACATTGTATTATTTACTTATTAACCCCTCCTATAACAATACACCAATGCTGGGTACAATATCTATAGGTGGTAGGGCTTTGTCATACTTACCTATCCATATGCAGAAATTTAAAACACAATCTGTACTATATATGCATATCTGCTATAACCAACATGCTTTGATTTTGTGGTAGTGTAGCAAACCTTGCTGAGAAGTGCACAGTTCATTATCAGTCTATATATGCATATCTGCTATAACTAACATGCTTTGATTTTGTGGTAGTATAGCAAACTTTGCTGAGAAGTGCACAGTTCATTATCAGTCTATATACGCATATCTGCTATAACCAACAGGCTTTGATTTTGTGGTAGTGTAGCAAACCTTGCTGAGAAGTGCACAGTTCATTATCAGTCTATATACGCATATCTGCTATAACCAACAGGCTTTGATTTTGTGGTAGTGTAGCAAACCTTGCTGAGAAGTGCACAGTTCATTATCAGTCTATATATGCATATCTGCTATAACCAACAGGCTTTGATTTTGTGGTAGTATAGCAAACTTTGCTGAGAAGTGCACAGTTCATTATCAGTCTATATACGCATATCTGCTATAACCAACATGCTTTGATTTTGTGGTAGTGTAGCAAACCTTGCTGAGAAGTGCACAGTTCATTATCAGTCTATATATGCATATCTGCTATAACCAACATGCTTTGATTTTGTGGTAGTGTAGCAAACCTTGCTGAGAAGTGCACAGTTCATTATCAGTCTATATACGCATATCTGCTATAACCAACAGGCTTTGATTTTGTGGTAGTGTAGCAAACCTTGCTGAGAAGTGCACAGTTCATTATCAGTCTATATATGCATATCTGCTATAACCAACAGGCTTTGATTTTGTGGTAGTATAGCAAACTTTGCTGAGAAGTGCACAGTTCATTATCAGTCTATATACGCATATCTGCTATAACCAACAAGCTTTGATTTTGTGGTAGTGTAGCAAACCTTGCTGAGAAGTGCACAGTTCATTATCAGTCTATATACGCATATCTGCTATAACCAACAGGCTTTGATTTTGTGGTAGTGTAGCAAACCTTGCTGAGAAGTGCACAGTTCATTATCACTCTATATATGCATATCTGCTATAACTAACATGCTTTGATTTTGTGGTAGTATAGCAAACTTTGCTGAGAAGTGCACAGTTCATTATCAGTCTATATACGCATATCTGCTATAACCAACATGCTTTGATTTTGTGGTAGTGTAGCAAACCTTGCTGAGAAGTGCACAGTTCATTATCAGTCTATATACGCATATCTGCTATAACCAACAGGCTTTGATTTTGTGGTAGTGTAGCAAACCTTGCTGAGAAGTGCACAGTTCATTATCACTCTATATATGCATATCTGCTATAACTAACATGCTTTGATTTTGTGGTAGTATAGCAAACTTTGCTGAGAAGTGCACAGTTCATTATCAGTCTATATACGCATATCTGCTATAACCAACATGCTTTGATTTTGTGGTAGTGTAGCAAACCTTGCTGAAACGTGCACAGTTCATTATTAGTCTATGTACGCATGTCTGCTATAACCAACAGGCTTTGATTTTGTGGTAGTGTAGCAAACCTTGCTGAAAAGTGCACAGTTCATTATCAGTCTGTATACGCGTATCTGCTATAACCAACAACATGCTTTGATTTTGTGGTAGGGTAGCAAACCTTGCTGAGAATTGCACAGTTCATTATCAGTCTATATACGCATATTTGCTGTAACCAACATGCTTTGATTTTGTGGTAGTGTAGCAAACCTTGCTGAGAAGTGCACAGTTCATTATCAGTCTATATACGCTATAATATAATATAGTAATATATATATATATATATATATATATATATATATATATATATATATATCTCTGCTATAACCAACATGCTTTGATTTTGTGGTAGTGTAGCAAGCCTTGCTGAAACGTGCACAGTTCATTATTAGTCTATATACGCATGTCTGCTATAACCAACAGGCTTTGATTTTGTGGTAGTGTAGCAAACCTTGCTGAAACGTGCACAGTTCATTATTAGTCTATATACGCATGTCTGCTATAACCAACAACATGCTTTGATTTTGTGGTAGTGTAGCAAACCTTACTGAAAAGTGCATATTTCATTATCAGTCACGCTCTCATTTTGTCGTAGAATCCTGTTCCTTGTCAAAGGCCAGCTGATCAATGCTCAGAATGTTGTCACTGGAAGGACACCAGCATCTTGTAATAGCAATTAGACTCAGACAAGGGCAAGAAGATGAATTTTGCGCTTTTATAACCTTCTTATTCTACTATGAGTTTGGGGTAGAGGGGGCTTGCCCCCACATTGGGGGTGCAAGGGCCATGCCAAAAAAAATATTTTTTATCTTTTGCAGCCTTAAGAGTGTCACTGGTTTCATAGGTTCATAGGTAGGTACTAGGCTATTGGCCCTAGGGCCTATATAAGCCTAGCCAAAGGTACCCTGGCTTTCGCCACCCAAGAAAATTATTTTCCTGTGCCACTGTCGAACAGAGCCACAGAAGTGATCCCCGGGGTGAATTTCCTACCTCCCATCCAATCATCAAGATTTTTCTTGAAGAGTGCTAATGAGGAGCTTTGTTTGATATAGATAGGTAGTTTGTTCCAGAGTATGGGAAATCTATGGGACAGGAATCTATCCCTCCAGCATGTTCTGTTTATTGTGGTGACGAGGTTTAGGTCCCTAGAGCGTGTAGCTCGTAGGGATTGGGATTTCTTTAAGTGGAGCATGTCTAAAAGCTCTGGGTTTGACATAGCTTTGTGTGTTAGGCAAAGATCGCCTCTGAGTAGGCGATATGCAATGGAGTAAAGCTGCAGCTTTTTGAGACGGTCTGCATACGGCATCTCTTTGAGGCCGGTAATCCTCTTTGTGAGGTATTTCTGTGGCCTTTCCAGTTGTTGTAGATGTCTTGTGAGGTACATACCAAAAGGGGCATTGTACTCTATAATGGGTCTAATGAGTGACAAGTAGAGGGGAACAATGACCTCTTTTTTCCTGGATGAGAAACCTTTTGTGATGAGGTGTGCCACATAGCAGGATTTCCTGACTACTGTGGCGATGTGATTATCAAAGGAGAGACTACTGTCCACCTGTGTCCCAAGGTCTCTTATCACACTTTCGGTGTTAAGTAGACTACCACCTATGTGGTAGTTCATGGGAACTGAGTTTTTAACAAAAGGAATGACAATGCACTTTTTGGCATTGAGCTTGAGGCCATGGCTTTGACACCAGGCATCTGTCTCAGCAAGGCCCTTTTGTAGGATGTCCACATCTTTTGGAGTTTTGATTATGGCTCCTAGTTTGCAGTCATCTGCGAACTTCATTAGCCAAAGACCTTCTGTGTTGGCCTGTACTTCAGAGAAGTAGATACCAAACAGGAGAGGACCCAGGACTGAACCCTGTGGTACTCTACTTGTCACTGGTCTGAAGCTGGATTTGGAGTCTGCTACTTTCACAGTGTGGGTTCTGTCAGTGGGCCAGTTGGCAACCCATATTGTGACATAGGGATTTAGACCTAGTTTAGTG
The DNA here is from genome assembly GCF_019279795.1 of Protopterus annectens. Classification (NCBI taxonomy): domain Eukaryota; kingdom Metazoa; phylum Chordata; order Ceratodontiformes; family Protopteridae; genus Protopterus; species Protopterus annectens. The sequence goes on along the minus strand of NC_056729.1, from coordinate 1,879,519,415 downwards.
AGTTTATCTATAATTCCAGAGTGGGGGATGGTGTCAAAAGCCTTGGCGAGATCTAGACAGGCTGTGTGAACTACCTTACCCTAATCTACGGCTTTGGTGACTGCTTCAAAGAAGTCTATTAGGTTCAGGAGACATGATCTGCCTTTTACAAACCCGAACTGGGTGGGGTCCTGAATTTGGAGATTACCAATGCCATTTTTTATAAGTTCCATGATGATACGCTCCATAGCCTTGCAGACCAGGCTCGTTAGGCTAATGGGGTGGTAGTTTCTGGCGTCTGTGGTGGCTCCCCCTTTGTGGAGTGGGATAACTGTCGCTGTGCGCCATTCAGTGGGCACATAGCCTGAGGTGAGGCTATGATTGAACATGGTACTTAGGTGGGGTACCAGTTCGTTCTGTAGTTCATGTAGAACACAGCCTGGGATGTCGTCAGGTCCCATGGATGCTGTCTTCTTGGCTTTGGATAGTGTGTTTTTTACCTGTGCAGCCGTGATTACAGGAACTTTGCATTCTTCTGGTATAGAGATGGGCCCTTTAGGGGATGACAGAGGGGTAAAGTTAGCACTGAACCTGTCTGCCAGGATGTTGGCAATATCCGTTGGTTCTGTATATTTTCAGTATCAAACACCCAAGTTTTAGATTTTTGGGGGGTTGAATAATCCTGTGTCAATTAAACAAGATGAAATTATGCAGAGTAAATGCTTTCATTTACTTATTTTAAAATTGCACTTTTTTTATATCCACATAACATGTACACATTACATTAGGCATAAACAGTAACTATCTGAAATATCGGGACTTGGAATACCAATTCCTGTGAAGTGGAGAATGAATAGCTATAAAATCTGGACTTATACATACTAAGTCTGAGATTGCCATTTCTTAGAATATTCCCTTTTCTCCAAGGTTTGGTGAGCGTGGAGTTGGTATATATAAGGTTAGGGGATGTGGGGGTATGGGACGGCTTGCCCCTCAGCAAAAAACAAGATTAAAGAAGAAGAGCGATATTCGATATTCACTCTCTTACATTTTTAGTCCTCTTCTCAGTGTGTTGGGACTTGGTATTGTGAGTCCCATCATTTCAATAGGGAGCTGGCATAAGCACCCCTTTTTAGGGATGGCATAAGAGTTTTTTTGTGGTTAAGTGATCTGGTAAAAGTTATAAGGTGTGCAGGTGAAGAGTGAGGAAATCAACCCAAACCTTTAGGATGCAAGGCTGTTAATAGCATTCTCCTGTCATTTACAGGACTTGACATGTACTTTTTGTAATGTCTGGGGCCCAAGAATGTATTCTTTGTAGTAGATCTTTTTCTCCTGATGGAAAAGTGTCTTGTCTTATACTATACTGTTTTATGATTACTTCTTTTTGTATCACTGAAGGTTTGTACCTCCAGAGGAAATTATTTTGTGGACCTGTACTGATAATCTGCTATTTCCTTACAGGAATGTACCAATCCATGCTGCAATGCAAACAACTGTACGCTGAAGGCTGGAGCTCAGTGCGCACATGGTGACTGTTGTTCAAACTGTCAGGTAAGTTTAGGTTCTCTGCACTGCCTCATACTACACTGAGGTTGTCTCCTCCAGCCCACACCTTCTGATTGCATCCCTCCCACACTAACATATTCCTGTGACACTGAGTCTTCCTGCAGTTTCTCCTTCTCCTAGCCTTCCCTACCACCTGCACCTGCTAACTCTACTCTGTCCTCGACACACTGCAGTCACTTATTGTCCCCCCTCCCACATCTCACTGCTGATATTTAACTGAAGTACCTCCACTTCCTTATTCCTCTCACTTGACATCTTTCTTTTATCGTCCCTGGAAAAACTGAATAACATATCATCCAATTATTTCAAATTCTCCATATTACTTGATTCCTCCTTTATACAAGCCCATTGTCCTGTCTCCTATTCTTAAACCTTCCTTGTTCTGTCACCCAGTCCATTACTGAGGAAACATCCACACACTCACCTTGCCTTTCTACTGTTTTACTTGTTCTGTATAATGTGCCCTTCTGGCTATTCTAAGGCTGTTAGCTTCAATGACTGCTACATGTCTGTTTTCCTGTTTTCTCTCTCCCTGTGTTGTCCCACCTCTAGTTGGGTGTACCTGATCCTGCTTCCCTGAGTCACCCAGCCTGATCTAAACTCACTTCTGCTCCAAATGTGTCACTCAACAGTACTTCCATCCTTCTGCCCTGGCAGTACAAGCCTGTCTTATGCCTTCTCCCTGAAATCTCTGCAGCTACTCCCCGCTCCAGAGGTAATTATTTCTTGCTCCATGACTTCTTTCATAATTGTCCCATTCCTTGTCCTTATGTGCCACTTTTTTTTTTTTTACTAGTGCTGTTCTTCTTCATCTTCCTCATTGACCTTTCCTTGTTTATTGTAGATTTCTTCATCACCATTCAGTAACTATTCAGCCCAACATCTATAATCTTCTTCTTTTTCTGACTCCTTAGCTTCAACTCTGTTCTAGTTTCTTTTTGTTTTGTTTTTTTTGCCTGTTTTTTTTCCCTAGTACTTTGTATAGAGGATTAAAGCTCTGAGTTGTTAATGAGTTGCTCCTACAAACAAAAGGGTAAAGGGTCTGATTAATTCCACTTCCATTTGCCTATTTGACTCTGAGCAAGTAAGTTGACCAGACAATGCTCCCACACTGTCCAGTGGGCTTATGTTAATAACAGATAAAATAAGATACATTCAGCAGATCTTCATTCAGTGCTCCCTGCCAGCAACCTTTTCTGACACATCTATGATTCTGCTCCCCCAGTTTCTTTAGCTGGTGAGTGACCAAGCAATGCCTTGAGGTGAACCTAATCAAAACAGGCCATGATTAGAGATATTCAATCTGATAATCCCACACCATGGAATGGGGACAGTGACTGTAATAGTGATATAAATAAATATAACAGTGCCTTCATTTCTACATTTAATAGCTCAAGTAGGAAAATAAATGATGTCTTGGTGAAGAACTTGCAGGTGTTGAAATATGACAGGGAGATTAGGGGTAAAATTAGTGATGAACCAGTTACTATTTACCAGAGAGGTAATAATTTAAAGGATTTGTTTGAGAAAAATATTGGGTCCGTTGTGGATGGACAGATGAAGAAATGGGGGTTTTGTTATTACTGTGTGCACATTTTGGAGATAGGTGAAATTACAATTAATAGTTATAAATTTAAACCAGCTGGTAAGTTTACGTGTAATACAGATAAAGTGGTGTATTGTGCTTTGTGTATGTCTTGAACATGTTTCTATATTATGAAAACAGAATGAAAATTTAGGAGCCATATTTATGAGTACTTAGGGATATTAAAATTAAGAAGGACACAAGTGCTCTGTCTCAACGTTGTGTTGAATTTGAGAATCATATTTTTAAATTTTTTGTATTAGAAACCCTTAAAGTTAGTGACAGTGGTGGGGCATGGCCTCTGCTACTTGAAAAATGAGAGTTGGTGTGGCAACTTAGGCGTAGTGCTATGCATTGTACAGGTTTAAAGGAACAGGATTCTTTAACCAGTGTTTTAAAACTTAAAGCTTTGGTGAGATGATTTTTTTTTTTTTTGGGGGGGGGGGACTTGTTTAACAAAACCGTAAAAAATAGAAGAATGCTACTTATATTAAAAACACTTCTCAAACTAATAGAAAAAATACACGGACGCTAAGCTGTTATTGAGCTTTCTTTCTTATTAGGTAAAATATCTTCTTCTGAATACAGTGAATGTAATGGTAACATTTTAAAATATGAAACACATTCTATATACAGTGGACAGTAACCAATAACACTATTCTAGAGTGAATTATTATAACCAATCAACAATAACAATTAGTTATGTACTCACCATAACGTTAGATGTATGTGGTCCATCTCGCCTACATTCTTAACTGATGGGTTCGGAGCCACTCGGCCGCTATTTACTAGCTCAAAGTCTCTGATTGGCTGGGCTAGCCCTAGTATCCCAAGATGCACCACGCCCAAGCCCCAGATCTTGTTTGCCAATAATATAACAGAGTGACATAGAAATAGAAATAACACAAGCAGGAAGAGAGAAAAAATAACATCCTCAGAAGGGTCTAAGAACATAATCTCCTCCAAGTCCAACAGGTCGGGGGATGGTGGGCGGGTACGTAAGAATGTAAGCGAGATGGACCACATACATCTAACGTTATGGTGAGTACATAACTAATTGATGTAATGTGGTCCTATCTCGCCACATTCTTAACTGATGGGACAGCGTCCCTAGCACCTACATTCTGGGAGGCTCACTGCCAATACTCCTGAGCACCGTGGAACCAAAGAAAGCCCAGTCTCTAGACACCACATCAAGCTTGTAATGAGAAACAAAGGTGTGAGGAGAGGACCAGATGGCCGCAGCACAGATGTCATCCAAGGAGAGCCTAGCATGATAAGCTACTGATGCAGCCATAGCCCTGGTAGAATGAGCCTTAACTGGGAAAGGTAAATCTCTGCCTGCTAATGCATAAATAAAGGAGATACAGTCCTTAATCCATTTAGCAATAGTACCTTTAGTCACAGGGCTACCATTCTTGTTCTCTGAAAAGGACACAAACAATTGATCCGATTTCCTGTGGGGTTGTGTCCTGTGCAAATAAAACCATAGTTGTCTATGAATATCCAACTGGTGGAATTTGAATTCCGCTTCATTTGAAAAGTTTGGAAAGAAAACTGGTAACTCAATGGATTGGTGAAGACAAAGGGTAGAAGATACCTTAGGAAGGAAGGAGGGGTTGAGTCTCAAGGAAACCTTTTCCTTATGGAAGACCAAATAAGGGGGCTTTATGGAAAGGGCCTGAAGCTCCAATACCCTCTTGGCTGAAGTAATGGTGACCAGAAAGGCCGTCTTCCAAGACAAATATTTTAATTCACAAGTGTCAGCCGGTTCAAAGGGGGCAGAAGTTAAGGTTTGAAGCACCAAGCTTAAATCCCAAGGTAAAACTGGTTGTGACAATGGCGGACGGAGTAACTAGGCTCCTTTCAGGAAGGCTTTACAGAGTTTATGGCCCATAAGGGAAGGCTCATGTGAGACATGAAAGTTAGAAATGGCCGCCAGCTGTACCTTAATAGTGGAGGTAGCGGAACCCTGTTTGAAGAGCATAGCCAAAAAATCTAATACTGCCGACAAGGGAGCTATGAAGGGATCTAGATTGTGTGCTTCAGCCCAGATAGCAAATCTTTTCCATTTGCTAGAGAATAGTTTTTTGGTAGACGACTTGTAGGAGGACGACAGAATATGCAAACCTCAGGTGAAAAGGAATGTAGTCTAACTAAGGAAGGAAGTGGAGCAGCCAAGCTGTCAACCTGAGGGTTCGTAGGGATGGATGGAACTGACCCGACTGATGAGTCAATAGGTCTGGTGCTGGTTCCAGGGTCCAAGGGCCGTCCACTGTATACTTCTGAAGAAAAGGGAACCAAACTTGACTAGGCCAGTATGGTGCGATAAGAATCATCTTGCTTCCCAAGGAAGTTGCCTTCTGAATCACTCTTGATAATAGAGGGAACAGAGGGAAGGCATAGAGCAGACCTGGGGGCTAATCGTGGACTAGAGCGTCCCTGGGTGGCTCCCCCGGGGGGGGGGGGGGATCAGAGTGAAGTACCTGCTGCACTTGGCATTGAGGGGGCTGGCAAACAGGTCGCAGCAAGGTTGACCCCACCTGGAGAAGATCTGAGTTGCAACTCGGTTGTTCAAGGACCACTTGTGAGGCATCAGAATAGCTCTGCTTAGCCTGTCTGCTATCACATTGGACTTCCCCGGAATATGCGTTGCTACTATAAAGCATTGTGAAGACACCGCCCAGTTCCACACTCTCATGGCCTCTCTGCAAAGGGGATAGGACCTGGTTCCACCCTGCTTGTTTAGGTACCACACGACTGACATGCTGTTGGAAAGAATAGCAATCGTCCCCTTGGGAAGAGAGCTCTGAAGTGCTTGCAATGCTAGAAGCACTGCTCTCATTTCCAGGACATTGATGTGAAAATGTACCTCGTGATCTTGCCATGTGCCTTGGACCGTTCTGCCCAGATAATGGCCACCCTAACCTATCTGGGAAGCGTCCGTGGTCACCGTGGCGGTAGGAGACAGGGGGGGTCAGAGGTCTCCCTATGTCTAGATTGGATGACTGAAGCCACCAACATAGGTCTTGTCAGCATTGTTCCATGATGAGAATGGGATAAGACAGAGGAAACTCCTGAAAGGACCACTGGACTGAGACCAGCCACTGGAGGATCCGCATATGTAGCCTGGCTAGCGGTACTAGCATGATGGTAGCCACCATGGACCCTAGTAATTGAAGAGCAAGTCTGACTTGGACTTTCTTGAGGGGTAGTAAGGCTAACACTTGAGCCTGTAGCACTTTGATTCTTTCTGTTGGAAGAAAGGCTCTCATTTGGACGGAGTCTAGCTCTGCGCCGATAAATGTAACACACTGTGATGGTCGCAACACAGATTTTTCCCAGTTGAAGGTAATCCCTAGTTATTGGCCCAATGTGATGGTAGCCCTCGTGGCTTGAACGAGTAGATGCCTGGAGGGGGCAGTGAGAGGCCAGTTGTCCAGATAAGGAAAAACCTGGAATCCTTGACGTCTCAAGTGAGCTGTCACCACTGCTAAGCATTTGGTAAACACCCTGGGGGCTGTGGTGAGACTAAAAGGCAGAGCACGAAACTGGTAGTGACTGGCTCCCAGCCGGAAGTGTAGGTGACTCCTGGATGCCTTGTTTATCTTGATGTGGTAATAGGTATCCTTGAGATCGATGGAGCACATCCATACTCCTTTTTCCAATAAGGGGAAAATGGACTGAAGAGTGACCATTCGGAACTTGGACTTCAGTACAAATCGGTTTAAACAGCTGAGGTCCACAATGGGCCTCAGGTCCCCTGTTCTTTTTGGTACCAAAAATAATCTTGACTAAGTTCCTGATCCGATCTGCTCTGAGGGGACTGGTTGGATGACTCCTTTTTCCAGCAGCTTCGAAACCTCTAGCTCTGCTTGATCCATTTGACTGGGTGGAACGGTTGGGATTATTCTGGATAGGGGAGGGAGTGTAAGAAAGGGAATGGTGTAACCTCCGGTAATTATTCGGAGCACCCATTGATCCTGAGTGATACTTTCCCAGGCTTGAGGATGCCTCGAAAAATGGCCCCCGACTGGCTTCGGAGTAGCACAGTCGGGCAGTCCCTCAGGGACGTTGGTAGGAGGAGCCACGAAACGATTCACGGTCTCCTGAGTTGCGGGGGGCCTCCTCTGCCTCTAGGGTGGTGCCTTTCAGAATAATTCCCCCCTCCTCTGCCCCTGGAGGGGGGGGGTCACCCCATGATCGACAGGGAAAGATTTCTGAGATTTCCTGAACCACATCTTGCCTCCCCTCCGTGCCTTGGGATAAGGCCTAGAGGGAGGCAAGAAACGGGCCCCTATGGCAGACAAAGTCTTACCCTCCTGCTCACATCTGGTGAGAGTGTCTTTCACTTTGGATCCAAAGAGGGAGGACCCATCGAAGGGGGCATCTATGAAGGAAGACTTGAAGGCTTCCGCGAAGTGACACAGGCGCATCCAGGCTTGCCTCCTGAGGGCTACGCCTGAGCTAGCTGCCCTACCTGACCCTTCGGCTGCATAGGATATGAGCCTCATGGATGAATTGACAATAGAGGAAAGGGTAGACAGCTGGGCGTTGAAAGTCTGATTCAGTGCCTCAGGCAAGTGTATCTCCCAATTCGTTAAGGAGATCTCTTTGGAGTCTAGTGAAGTGGCAAAGATAGTTCAACAACCGCAAAGTAAAGGTTGCTGAAGACAGGGTACGCTTCCCATACAGATCCATACTCCTGGACTCCTTGTTAGGAGGATGAATGGAAACAGAAGCTTCTGCAACTTCTTGCTGAGTGGCAGATGCCACCACCATGGCATCTACAGGAACTCCTTTAGTTAGGAACTCTTTCTCCGGGGGTGCCGACAGAAACTTGTTTGGGTGGCTGGGCACAGGTTCCACGGAGTCAGGGTGTTCCCACACCCTTCAACAAATAAGGTCTAACAATTCGTCGAAGGGCAGAGAAACCCAGGAGGCAGAAGGTCGGGCTCTGAAGGCTTTGAGGAGGACTGACTCATTCTCAGATGGGGATTTAGAAGGCCAGTCGCCTCTCTGCCTTAAAATCTCCAGAATATCGGAGAATGAGACCTCATTGGAGGGCGACTTAGGGGACCCCTCTGCGTCACTGAGGTCGGTATCAGAAGTGATGGACTCATTTGGGGAGTCAACATGCTTCCTCTTGCACGACTTTTTTCTGGGAGGATCCACAGGCGAGGAATCTGAAGGGCCCTCAAAAGGCTGGGGACCACACATGGAAATATCCTCAGGCCTTCGAGCCCCGCTGTCCACTGATAAGGAAGCGTCAGAGGCTCCAGCCGCAGTGCTGAGGGAAGGAGTGGCTGATTCGAGTGAAGTCACTGAAGACCTGGCCAGTGTGCTCCTCATGGCCTCGAATGCAGGTCCACCGGAATCCGAGGATCGACCCGTCTCCGAAACCACAATTGAAGAAGGGGTTCCCCTAGCAGAGGCACCAAGAGGGAGACTCGGAGCCGAGGGATGAAGCCCCGATGTATCCCCCTCGGGTCCCATCGAGGAAACCCAAGTGCCAAAACCAGAATATGGAATCGAACAGGTTGGAGCCGAGGTCAGAGCAGATAGGCTTAACGGGGGTATCGGAGCCAACCCCAGGACCCCAATTGACGCAGAACACCCCGGCTCCGACGACACAGGAGTGCTCGGAGGAGGAATAGTCGGAACTGACAAGAGGGAAGGCTCCAGAGCCGACTGGGCTGGAGCGGAAAATAACCTGGCTAATACAGGCGCCTGAAGGAGCTTCTGCACCACCCTGTCCACATCCAAATCAGACCTGGAAGACCTGGAGGACACAGAAGGTGGTCGAAATCTCTTACCCAGAGGATCCAAGGTTAGGCTAGGAGAAAGGCTCCGAATCGGTTCCAAGAGGATTGGAGCCGAAGCCGGCTCCAGTGTCATAGAAACCTCCTGCGGCGCCCATAACAATGGAACTAAGGAGGTCGACTCAAGACACAGAAATCCCTTCCTTCGGCTCCGAAGCCAATGGAGCCGAGGAAGGTGGAGCAGTCTTCATTATTTTCTCTGATGGCTCCGATGAACCAGACGGAGCCAGAGATCTCTTTTTTGGTTTAGACTTAGACTTCCCACTAGAGGAAGACGACTCCAAAGCTTCTTCAAAGGCAGGTTTGACAAGGCCCCTGAGAATCAATTTATTTTTCCTCTCTTGCAAGACTCTAGAGCTAAAAGAGTGACACACACTACAAGATTCTTGCAAATGAATAGCGCCCAAACAATACACACAGATGTCATGGTCGTCCGTTAAGGACATTTTATAAGAACATTTGGCGCACTTTTTGAAGCCAGAAGGCTTATGCTCTTTCTGATCTTTGCCTCACATGGCAATACAATAAAGCACATACACAAAGTAAGGAAGGGCGGGGGAGGGACTCTAACTTGAATTCCCAACAGACTTAACAGACTGGGGGGATTCTAACTTAAACGGGCCTAGCCCGTGAAAAACAAGGTTTCTACAGAAAAACTAACTAAATAAAGTAAGGGGCGCTAACTCAAAACACCCCTACAGGTGTAACAGACACAGGAGATGCTAAGGCCCTCTAATTTAAACGGGCCTAGCCCGCCGAAAACACAAGGAATCCATAAAAACAAAAAACTGACTAAAAATAGTCGCAACTCACAGGATACACTGAACGTAGCTATAAGAACAGCTTTTGACAGAAAAATAGACAGAATAAACTAAGAAAAATAGTTTAAATAAGGTACTTAGCCACAGCCAAGCTCGAGACCACGTCTGTACTCTACGAGTGGCAAACGAGATCTGGGGGTTTGGGTGAGGTGCATCTTGGGATACTAGGGTTAGCCCAGCCAACAGAGACTTCGAGCTAGTAAATAGCGGCCGAGTCAGAGCCGATTCTCAGCTCCGAACCCATCAGTTAAGAATGTGGCGAGATAGGACCACATTACATCAAGATGTTTCAAAAAATCCGATGAACTGACAGAATATATAGTAATAGCATATCAAAAAGCAAAATTAAAGCTGAATTATGCAACTATATAAACCATATATCAAATGATAATGCATAGAATAGTTTACATATTGCATAAAAGTAGAAGTGGGTAAGGCTATGTTAGTCATACCAACAAAGAGCACATTTTATATTTATGTTTTCTTTAAGACCTGGTGATGCCTCTGCATTAAGCTGTAGCTGCCATTTCAATTCTCTAAACTAAAGATACAAATCACAATTTCCAAAGAAGGAATATATCTGTTCCAAAACAATAAATTCAAATTTGACAAAATTAGAACTTCTAACACTATGTTTAGTTAGTGCATTATTAAAATTCAAAGCACTAATGGCTTTTAAACACTCTTTAACATGCAAAAAACTGTTAAAACGAACCAGGAACAATGAGAGAAGTTCTTCTGTATGTTGAAAAATCCAAGTATTTATTATACTGTTAAAACGTTAGCGTTCGATTTAAAAGTGTATATAAGATATCCGCTTTCAGCAAAATAAGTATCTCGCCTTCCTCAGACAAACAGAATACCAATTACTATTCTAGCTTTTATACATGGTTTAAAAGTTGATAACCAATCAGCATGTAGTGCATTTCCTAATTAAGTTTTCACCATGACAACCTTAAACAAGAAAATGCTTTTACCAGTCTTACTCAACTTGACACAAATTTAAAGCACAAAAGCACATAGTTTCTTATGCTTATGCTGTTGTTTAACAATGATCTTGTATAAAGTGCAGATACTAATACTATCCAAAATTACGAACAAAGAATATAAAATATAAATAATGAATAATAAATAATGAATGATAATAAAGAACAAATGAATAATAAATAAATGAAGATAAAAAGAAATGTTGAATGTGGTACATATTACCCTTCCTTACTGCAGACTAGATGAGTGGTTACCTATTAAGAGCCAGCCACTTCAAAATACACTTAATTGATGTAACATTTATACCAGGAAAGATGTGTGCCCTCGTTTTGATTTGCCATGAAAGCTCATCCATCTCCAAGAGGATTTGCCAGGCTCCACCTCTAATGTCAGGTTCCCTATGTTCTAATATTATGTAACTGAAGGAGTGATCACCATACTCCATAATATGCCTAGCTAAGGCATTACTACTATCCTTCCTACTAATGGCATACTGATGCTCGTAGATTCTAGATTTGAATCTACGCTCAGTCTTGCCTATGTAGAAGGCTTTACAGAAATTACACTTAGCAGCATAAATGATGCCTTTAGTTTGGCAATTGTAATGGTTGTTAATCTTATAAACAATATTGTTAAGACTAATGTGGCTACAGACCTTGACATGTCGGCACTGGGCACATGTACCGCATTTAAACATGCCATGGGGTCTGTTAGAATGCTGCTTCTTTATCTTGTTTTGTAAAATACTTTTCAAGTTATTTCCTCTCCTATATGTTATTTTTGGGCCATTATTTAAACGTCTAGCTATACACTGATCTGTTCTAATTAAGTCCCAGTTTTTAAATAACACTTCCTTGATTAGCTGGTGATCTAAAGAGAAAGTGTGTAGGAAACTGATAGTATATTCTGATTTAGTCCCTAGAACAGTATCCAGTGTGTCAGTTGTTTCTAGGTTATCTTCCTGGGAGGTAGTTATCTGCCCTGAAGAATGATCCCCTAAAAGGCGAATGAAGTGACCTTGCTCTCGCTTACTAGTGACCTCATTTATAAGTTTAAAAATTAGGCTAGATGGATACCCTCTATGAACGAACATGCTCCTGAGTGTTGAACATTCAGAATGGAAATCGTGTAAGTCTGTGATCATATGGGCAGCCCTAACCAACTGTCCTTTAATTACCGCTTTCTTTTGATGAAAGGGATGGCTGCTGGTAAAATGAAGAAAAGAGTTAGAGTAGGTGGGCTTCCTGTAGATTAGGCTCTTATACCTGCTGTTATTACTATCCTTGATCAATAATACATCCAAATAATTTACTTGAATGTCACCTATACTGTATGTAAACTCTAAAAAATCAGTGTATTGTGAGATTCTGTTAATAAATGTAGGAATAAGTTCCCTATTACCTGTCCACATACAAAATATGTCATCCTGGTACCTAGTGTACAAAGTGACATATTTTTGAAATCACTCATCTTTAAAGAGCATGTTCATCTCCCAAAATGCCATCACTGCATTGGCAAATGAGCCTCCGCATGGAGAACCCATTGCCACACCTGAAGTTTGTACAAAAAAATTGGTTCTCAAACATAAAAAAGTTATTGGCCAAAACAAGCTCAAGTAGCGTCTCTATTAAGTTTATGCTGTTATGATTACTTCGTTTTCTTAACATAAATTCTCTCACCCAATTCACCCCTGTAGTTTGGGGGATGACTGTATACAGATCTTTAACATCGATTGTCAAGAAAAGGACATCCTTTGAAAAAGCTTGCTTACTTAAACTATCCAGGAAGCTCCATGAGTCCTTACATATTTGGGCCTCACTTATAATTAATGGTTTGAGAACAGAATCAATATATTTGGCACATGCATATGTGATTGATCCTCTCCCATCCACTATAGGTCTAAATTAGGAGTGTCCAACCCGCGGCCCGCGGGCCGCATGCGGCCCCCAGAGCTCTTCCATGTGGCCCGCGACCCTTAAATTGAAATTTAACTTTTTTTTCCGTGTGTTTTCACGTCCGTGTCCTTCAGCTATTCTGCACATGCGCAAAATTACTTTTTTCACGTTTTTTTTTCTTGCCAGCGTCTTTCAGCTGGTATGTGCATGCGCCAAAACACCGTTCGGTTGTTTTTTTTCATTTGCGGTGAAGGAAGGAGTGAGATCGCGGCGAAGAAGTTGGATTTATTTACACACTGACTACATTCAACATCTATTTTACAGCAGTAAAAGGTAAGCTAAGCTATAGTATATAGTACATTTTCTTTTGACGGGGAAGTGACATTTTACTGAAGCAGTTGATGTCAAACCCTGTGTAGTCGATGGTCATTTTTTACTTTACTTTTGCAGTCAGTCAGCCAATAGTTGCATACTATCAGCTGTTTTATTGTAGTTATGGAAAGCTGGAGTGGAACTGGATGTAGTTTATTTTGTTTTTCAGACCATTTGTTTCTATTGACAGTGAAAACTTGTGTGCAAAATACAGATGTTGGGTTTTCTGATTGGGTGAAGTGATGAGAAGCTAAAATTAAATATCACAAAATGGCATTTAGGCTGAAACAAACAACATGCTTATCAGTTGATTGGTTTCCTGTTACTCATGTCATATCTCACAGTTCGCTTATGGTCAGACTTGTTCTGGTTGTGTATTCTGTACATTCAGATGAATAATTTCATTTTCATGCCATCTGTGTTGATATCAATTTGGGCAAGTGCATCCTAGGAAAGAAGCGAGTCAGTTTACAGTAATTTTAAAAGTTACTAAATGAGCAAATGGTAATTTAGACATTAATGTAAACAAGACTAAGTTTGAGTATTGGCATATTACTATGTAGTATAAACAGAAACAAGAAAGTAAAATAAAAGAGCTTGAAGTTTTAATTTAAAACCATCTTAAATGTTGCAGTTGTTTAATAATTTTAAAGGTATCTGCAGATCCATTGTAAAATTTGGTTCTGATCTTTGATCACAGTATAAAAGTAGGATTTTACGGATGTAATGGTTGCATATGTTTGTTGATGACAGTCTAATTTTTGAAATACTTGAAAACGTGTCATTAAGTTATAGAAGTATTTTTGAGGTGATCTCATTAATGTATATAAAGCTTTATTTATACAGTGAATATCCATTGTTGTGTGGTTGCAGTAAATTAAGGTATACACTGAGATGGAACCAACCAAGCCATATTAAGCCAAGAGCATCACGACAAAGACAAAAAAATAAGTTAGACTGAGTGACACTCAAAACATGCTGGGACATATTTACTCTCGTAGAGGTCTAATGCGGTCTCCTGTTGAATGAGACAAAATATCTTCGTACACTTTGTAGAAAATGTTACATGAATAGTATGGAGTCATACTAGCTGCATGTGTCCCAGAGGGTCTGCTGACAGGATGTTATCAGAAAATAACACAATCGTTTTTCAGCGCTACTAGCATCTGCAACTACCCGATAAGAATAATTTATTTCGGCTATCTTTTCTTTCACCTCCTTTGTTGTCATGCAGATGAAGGGATGGTTCCCATGCCGCAAGTAGTCCTCATGTTCTGGCTATTCTAGTTTTGTGCTTCACCATTTAAAAATACGACACACATATTCAGAGCCTGGGAGCAAAGAGAATTTATACTGCAATATGCCCTGGGCCTACGCTAAAGGCATCATAAGACAAGAGCAATGCCCCCTTTAATAGGCTGAATATATTTGGGATATCAAAAGGAACTTGGAATGGTTAAGTTCCACTTTTCTTTCCTCCAGATAGTAGCAGCAGCACGGAAATCATATTTCCTTTAAGAAGGCAGAATACTCAGGTGGAAAGAAATTAATAGATAACCCCATGACGTCACTCTGCACCACAGAGGGAACAGTGGCTGTGTGTACCAGTAACATAAATAAATAAATTCACTTAATCTTCTAGGTGCGTGGATGCCGTTAAGCTGTGCTTTGCACTGTTGCAGGCAAACACATAACAGTGGTTGTTTTCATTTTAAGAGGGTTTTAGTATTATTATTGTAAATGGGCCAGCAAAATCACAGGTATAATCTCATACAAATTGAAAGGTTTGTACCTGTTAATTTTTTTTACAAATAAACTAAGATGTTAGATTTAACTGTTTTTTTTAATAAAATATTGAATTTTAGGGCAAATATTATGCATTTATTATGCATTTATTAATTTATTTATTGTTCAAATTCACTACAATACAGGCAGTGGGACGACTTTGTATTAGTCCGAGTTTATGTGATACATTGTTTTTTTGGTTTTTTTTTGGTTTTTTTTTGCTCTTCAGTTTATGTGAGAGACCTTTTTTTTTTTTTTTTTTTGGTCCTCACTTGCCGTTTGCCCCCAGACCATTTCTGTTGACTCAATGCAGCCCTTGCAACTGAAAAGGTTGGACACCCCTGGTCTAAATGGTGGGGCATGCAGCCTTTTATGCAGTTCAGGAGTGCCAAAAAAGGCTGAAATTCTAGGTGCTGCCATTGATAAATATTTATGGGTATCCATATCAATGGAACCTTCTAGGAATAAATCATTTAAAGTTTCCCTAATCTTACTATATGCTACGTTGACCTCATTCAATGTCACCTGCCTATAAGAGGGAGTTTCTAGATGTTTGAACATATAGTCAACATAGGTGCAGTGATCCATAAATACAAGACCTCCCCCTTTATCTGGTTTCATTACCCTGATGTTACATTATTTCAATAAATTAATGAAATCCTGTTCCAAAAGGGTGATATTATTGATGTATTTATGACATCTATGTGTCACATTGTTCTTAATGGCCCAGAAATCAACTTCGCACATTTTTTCAAACATGTGCAAAGTGGGGTGGAGAGGAGGGTTGTAAGAACTAGAGACTCTTAATGCATTAGTTATGGCCAAATTATTACCCATCAATAGATTCAAATTAAGCTTACGAACAAAGACTTTCAAATCAATAACAGTTTTTACAATATCCATTTTGCGACTAAGAACAAAAGATAAGTCTTTCGATAAAAAGTCTACCATGTCTTGTTGAATCTCAAGAGAAGTATAGTTGTAAATGGTAAAGTCACCACCACTGCTTTTGTGCAGGTGTGGTTCTATACCAAAATTAAAGTTATAAATTATCTCCTGCGTGGTCTCCTTTTGTTCCGCCTGTTGTTCTGCTGTGGGAGTCGATATCGGTTGTTGGTCATCGCCCTGGAATTGCCCACTTGACAAAAATCCTGTTGATTTTCATGGATTTGGGGTGCCCTGTCTTGAATGTTATGTTCTACATAATTCTGGCATTCTCGTGGGTGGGCATGTTGTTCAACTGAGCCTTCTTGAAAGTTATTGTTATTATTATTGTTGTTGGTATTAAACCTAGGGCTCCTCCTTAAAAACTGCCTTTGCTGGTTAGGAACATCAGTACTACTGTTGGAATTAGTCTGATCCAGCTCGAGGATACCTTGGCCAGGTTGTAAATTAGCATTAAGTCTCCCTGGGGCTTTATTGGAAAGTCTAGGATATGCCTGCTTATTAGCATAGTCTTTAATGTCTCTGGCTATTTTCTTCTTTTTGGTTAAGAGGAGCTTTTCAATAGTGGCATCAATGCTTGAAAATATTCTACAGTATTCATATTTATACCTCAGGAATTCTGCATCCGACTTTATTTCGTTTTCAAGTTTTTCAAGATCAATTTTAAGACTAGAAATGTCTTTAGTATAAAACAAAATAAGTGCTTGCAAGAATTCCTGACCTTGTTTATCGAATAATTCTATCAAGTCATGATAGAAAATGCTATCATCCGTCAAGCCTGCTGGGAAGCGCCATTGGCGTAACCCTTTTGGAATGATTTTATTACGGATGCATTCTTCAATGATGGTTTAAAAGTTGATAACCAATCAGCATGTAGTGCATTTTCTAATTAAGTTTTCACCATGACAACCTTGAAATGTCATAATAACAATGCAGCTGGTGGAAATGGTGAGTTGAATCACATTAATGGCACTGCTGAAACGCCTGTATCTAATGGTAATAATGCTGCAGTTCCTCAAGCTGCAGGCAGGAATAATTTCCCAACTACTAGTGGAATTATTCCAGTAATGAATAATTTTTCAGATAAAAACATTTCTTTTGGAGACATTAATAATTCTAGTACAACATTGACTGTATCCAATGAAGAAGTGAACAACAGCTTACCAAATAAAATTGAGGTTTTTGATGCAAAGCTATTCAAATGTAAAAAATTGCAATTAGAGGTGTCATATCTTGAAGAATGCATCCGTAATAAAATCATTCCAAATGGGTTACGCCAATGGCGCTTCCCGGCAGGCTTGACGGATGATAGCATTTTCTATCATGAATTGATAGAATTATTCGATAAACAAGGTCAGGAATTCTTGCAAGCACTTATTTTGTTTTATACTAAAGACATTTCTAGTCTTAAAATTGATCTTGAAAAACTTGAAAACGAAATAAAGTCGGATGCAGAATTCCTGAGGTATAAATATGAATACTGTAGAATATTTTCAAGCATTGATGCCACTATTGAAAAGCTCCTCTTAACCAAAAAGAAGAAAATAGCCAGAGACATTAAAGACTATGCTAATAAGCAGGCATATCCTAGACTTTCCAATAAAGCCCCAGGGAGACTTAATGCTAATTTACAACCTGGCCAAGGTATCCTCGAGCTGGATCAGACTAATTCCAACAGTAGTACTGATGTTCCTAACCAGCAAAGGCAGTTTTTAAGGAGGAGCCCTAGGCTTAATACCAACAACAATAATAATAACAATAACTTTCAAGAAGGTTCAGTTGAACAACATGCCCAACCACGAGAATGCCAGAATTGTGTAGAACATAACATTCAAGACAGGGCACCCCAAATCCATGAAAATCAACAGGATTTTTGTCAAGTGGGCAATTCCAGGGCGATGAAAAACAACCGATATCAACTCCCACAGCAGAACAACAGGCGGAACAAGAGGAGACCACGCAGGAGATAGTTTATAACTTTAATTTTGGTATAGAACCACACCTGCACAAAAGCAGTGGTGGTGACTTTACCATTTACAACTATACTTCTCTTGAGATTCAACAAGACATGGTAGACTTTTTATCGAAAGACTTATCTTTTGTTCCTAGTCACAAAATGGATATTGTAAAAACTGTTATTGATTTGAAAGTCTTTGTTCGTAAGCTTAATTTGAATCTATTGATGGGTAATAATTTGGCCATAACTAATGCATTAAGAATCTCTAGTTCTTACAACCCTCATCTCCACCCCACTTTGCACACGTTTGAAAAAATGTGCGAAGTTGATTTCTGGGCCATTAAGAACAATGTGACACATAGACGTCATAAATACATCAATAATATCACCTTTTTGGAACAGGATTTCATTAATTTATTGAAAGAATGTAACATCAGGGTAATGAAACCAGATAAAGGGGGAGGTCTTGTATTTATGGATCACCGCACCTATGTTGATTATATGTTCAAACATCTAGAAACTCCCTCTTATAGGCAGGTGACATTGAACGAGGTCAACATAGCATATAGTAAGATTAGGGAAACTTTAAATGATTTATTCCTAGAAGGTTCCATTGATATGGATACCCATAAATATTTATCAATGGCAGCACCTAGAATTCCAGCCTTTTTTGGCACTCCTAAACTGCATAAAAGGCTGCATGCCCCACCATTTAGACCTATAGTGGATGGGAGAGGATCGATCACATATGCATGTGCCAAATATATTGATTCTGTTCTCAAACCATTAATTATAAGTGAGGCCCAAATATGTAAGGACTCATGGAGCTTCCTGGATAGTTTAAGTAAGCAAGCCTTTTCAAAGGATGCCCTTTTCTTGACAATCGATGTTAAAGATCTGTATACAGTCATCCCCCAAACTACAGGGGTGAATTGGGTGAGAGAATTTATGTTAAGAAAACGAAGTAATCATAACAGCATAAACTTAATAGAGACGCTACTTGAGCTTGTTTTGGCCAATAACTTTTTTATGTTTGAGAACCAATTTTTTGTACAAACTTCAGTTGTGGCAATGGGTTCTCCATGCGGAGGCTCATTTGCCAATGCAGTGATGGCATTTTAGGAGACGAACATGCTCTTTAAAGATGAGTGATTTCAAAAATATGTCACTTGGTACACTAGGTACCAGGATGACATATTTTGTATGTGGACAGGTAATAGGGAACTTATCCCTACATTTATCAACAGAATTTCACAATACACTGACTTTTTAGAGCTTACATATAGTATAGGTGACATTCAAGTAAATTATTTGGATGTATTATTGATCAAGGATAGTAATAACAGCAGGTATAAGAGCCTAATCTACAGGAAGCCCACCTACTCTAACTCTTTTCTTCATTTTACCAGCAGCCATCCCTTTCATCAAAAGAAAGCGGTAATTAAAGGACAGTTGGTTAGGGCTGCCCATATTATCACAGACTTACACGATTTCCATTCTGAATGTTTAACACTCATGAGCATGTTCGTTCATAGAGGGTATCCATCTAGCCTAATTTTTAAACTTATAAATGAGGTCACTAGTAAGCGAGAGCAAGGTCACTTCATTCCCCTTTTAGGGGATTATTCTTCAGGGCAGATAACTACCTCCCAGGAAGATAACCTAGAAACAACTGACACGCTGGATACTGTTCTAGCGACTAAATCAGAATATACTATCAGTTTCCTACACACTTTCTCTTTAGATCACCAGCTAATCAAGGAAGTGTTATTTAAAAACTGGGACTTAATTAGAACAGATCAGTGTATAGCTAGACGTTTAAATAATGGCCCAAAAATAACATATAGGAGAGGAAATAACTTGAAAAGTATTTTACAAAACAAGATAAGGAAGCAGCATTCTAACAGACCACATGGCATGTTCAAATGTGGTACGTGTGCCCAGTGCCGACATGTCAAGGTCTGTAGCCACATTAGTCTTAACAATATTGTTTATAAGATTAACAACCATTACAATTGCCAAGCTAAAGGCATCATTTATGCTGCTAAGTGTAATTTCTGTAAAGCCTTCTACATAGGCAAGACTGAGCGTAGATTCAAATCTAGAATCTACGAGCATCAGTATGCCATTAGTAGGAAGGATAGTAGTAATGCCTTAGCTAGGCATATTATGGAGTATGGTGATCACTCCTTCAGTTACATAATATTAGAACATAGGGAACCTGACATTAGAGGTGGAGCCTGGCAAATCCTCTTAGAGATGGATGAGCTTTCATGGCAAATCAAAACGAGGGCACACATCTTTCCTGGTATAAATGATGTTATATCAATTAAGTGTATTTTGAAGTGGCTGGCTCTTAATAGGTAACCACTCATCTAGTCTGCAGTAAGGAAGGGTAATATGTACCACATTCAACATTTCTTTTTATCTTCATTTATTTATTATTCATTTGTTCTTTATTATCATTCATTATTTATTATTCATTATTTATATTTTATATTCTTTGTTCGTAATTTTGGATGGTATTAGTATCTGCACTTTATACAAGATCATTGTTAAACAACAGCATAAGCATAAGAAACTATGTGCTTTTGTGCTTTAAATTTGTGTCAAGTTGAGTAAGACTGGTAAAAGCATTTTCTTGTTTCAGGTTGTCATGGTGAAAACTTAATTAGGAAATGCACTACATGCTGATTGGTTATCAACTTTTAAACCATGTATAAAAGCTAGAATAGTAACTAGTATTCTGTTTGTCTGAGGAAGGCGAGATACTTATTTTGCTGAAAGCAGATATCTTATATACACTTTTAAATCAAACGCTAACATTTTAACAGTATAATAAATACTTGGATTTTTCAACATACAGAAGAACTTCTCTCATTGTTCCTGGTTCGTTTTAACAGTTTTTGCATGTTAAAGAGTGTTTAAAAGCCATTAGTGCTTTGAATTTTAATAATGCACTAACTAAACATAGTGTTAGAAGTTCTAATTTTGTCAAATTTGAATTTATTGTTTTGGAACAGATATATTCCTTCTTTGGAAATTGTGATTTGTATCTTGAGTTTAGAGAATTGAAATGGCAGCTACAGCTTAATGCAGAGGCATCACCAGGTCTTAAAGAAAACATAAATATAAAATGTGCTCTTTGTTGGTATGACTAACATAGCCTTACCCACTTCTACTTTTATGCAATATGTACACTATTCTATGCATTATCATTTGATATATGGTTTATATAGTTGCATAATTCAGCTTTAATTTTGCTTTTTGATATGTTATCATGTGTTCCCGGCAGTAGTGGGAGTGTGCACAGTACTGTAAGGTAAGTAAAAGGTATATGCCCTTTTCCCCACTGTAGTGTGATCCTGGTGTAAGTATATATATATATATATATATATATATATATATATATATATATATATAACTGGGGGGGAGGGGGCGTATAGCCCCCCCCCCCACACATAATTTGGTTTTATATCTTCTAGTTTCTGTGAAGAGGGTAAGTAGGTAGTTTTTAAGTTTTGGAAAGCGTTAGTTGTTGGTGTTGTAAGTGTGTATGTCTATGGCTTAAAATTCAGTATTTTGAAATTCAGGATTGTATGCTTTCAGTATAATGAGATTCAGTCAAATGAGTTTTCAGTATTTTGAAAATTAGGTATTGTAGTCTCAGTTAAATGAAATTTAGTATTTTGAGTTTCAGTCATGAGAAGTGGACCCACATATATTTTTTGCTTTTAAGATTATGTAAATGTCACCTACTATTCTTGATTTACACATTTTGGACAAGAAGGCTTTTTAAGTGGTGTGTTGCTTTAATTTTCTACTTCCTGTTACTGCTTTGTATAAAAAGGAAATTCTGTTGTGTGAGTTTATCTGATGAAGTTTCTAAATGGTGAAGAGATGAAAAGTGCTAATCTTTTATGTTAATATTTTTGTGGTTCAACTTGGAAGAATAATTTTTCTTTCAGTGTTTCTATTACCTGTTTACTGCCATTTGGTGTTTAATTGAGGCATTTACAAGGGCCGATGTTTGTTTCAGCAGTTTGTGTTTTTTTCAGTGTCTCTTAGTGCTGTATCTTATTTAAAAGGAGAAACCACTGCTCTTTTTTTTTTTTGGGGGGGGGGTGCAGATACCTAGCTGTCAAAAGACTCTGTGTTAGTCCAGTGGCAGTAACAACTACATAGAAGGTGAGGGGGTCCTAGGTTCAATTCCCAGACAAGGGTCAGTGTTTTCTTTCTCAATGAGTTGTTAATACAATATCAGATTAATTGCTTAGTCTAGGAGAAAGGAATTTTTGGCTTTGGCAACATCCCACGGTTGTGGCCAGGTGGTCCAACCCTTCTGCAATTAATTAACAATGCATAGCAAATTGTCATCATTCAAATTAACACTGAGGTCACTGTATGCTGAGTGTAAGGGCAGGAATTTGGGATGGGTAAAATATATAAAAAAATCCAAATCAATAAAAGATGACTGCTCTCTCAACTCAACTTTCACCCCAGCACAGAATGTGGTTATAGCCAGCCAGTAGAGGAATGAACAGGTCAAATGATTTAGGAAGGGGCTTGAGTGGAATATAGAGTCCCTCCCCTCAAAAATAAACAAACAGAAAGAGGATGACAGTAGCCTCAGACAACTCATTACTGCCTTGCCCATCCAAGGTGGTTAGTGTCAATGCTTTTATTTGTTTAAGACACATTAATTTATTTATTTACTGCCTAGATTTATCAATATTATATTCACATTTTTCCTTTCTTGTTCTAAATTACAGATACAGGCTTTCATTGTCATTAAAACATAGCTTTCTTGGTAGGCAAACATTTTGCACATTCCCAACCTAAATTTAGTACAGCCATAATTGCAACTGATTTTCAAAGTTTAGGAGGATTTGCCATTAACATCAGACATGGCTGTGCACTTCAGCAGTTATCTGGCCACTCACTGCCTGATCAACTTCTGTACTATGAATGTCCTCACTAACTACCTCTATGGTGTGCTCATGCACAAAAGGCTCTGATATCCTGTTACTCACCTAAAATCACTCCTTGACATGTATCAAATGTACCTTAAATCACCCAATAATGTCATGTCACACAACTGTGTGTGTGGGGTGGCATTACCATACTATTTAAGAATCACCTCACATTGCAACCACTATGCATAAAATCTCTCTCTCTGGACAATGCAGAAATATTGTTCACCCAACTATCACTCAACTCCAAAAAAAGAACAAACATAACTGGATGCTATATACCTCCTGGCAACAACATACCCACCCTGGAAAACCTACTCTATTAGTCCTGTCTATCCCTTCCAAATGAAACTATTCTTTTGGGGGATTTTAATATAGACTGGCTATCATGTAACTCCCCCATCCCAACAAACCACATTCACCTCCATGGCTTTACCCAAACCATCCAAACACCTACAAGAATTGACAAAGCAACTAACAAGGAATCTGTCCTGGACTGGATTCTATCTAATAAACCAAGTCACCCCACTCTAGCAGGATGCCTTCCAGATGGTCTAAGTGACCACCTGCCAACCTTCCTACTATGTCAAAATAATCATAATCCTAAGGGTACTGTCTACCACACCATCAGAAGCAGAAAAAGCTTTAATCCCATTAACTTCATTGTAGAACTAAAACATTGCAATTGGACACCCCTGAAATACCTGGAGCTAAACAAGGCAGTTTTCTACTTTAATACCACCTTTCTAGACATATTAAATCATCATGCCCCTCCCAGAACCTTAAGAATCAGAGCTAATCACACACCTTGGCTTACTAAAGAAACCAAAGTCCTCCTCAAAGCCAAGGACAAAGCATGGGATCATTGGCATTCTGTCAAATCCTCAGCTGCTAAACAAAGATATCAGGAGCTTAGGAATAAAGCCAAAAGCTAGTAAAACTTGACAAGATTAATTACTACTCCACCCTTCAAACCAAACACCAACATCACCCCCAAAATTTTGGGCAGCCATAAACAAACTACTACTACCAGGCAAAGGATGCACTCCCTCTCCCACCCTAGTAAATGACTCAGATAACATTGCTACTCAATGTAACAAATGCTTTACTGAGACAATTCACCCTAGCCAACCAAGACAAAAATCAACACAAATCCTCATCCTTTAAACCCTCCTCTACTCACACAAAGTATAACTCCTTCCAACTCCAACCTATCTCTATAGATAGAATAAAAAGCTCCTCATAAAACTAAACCCCACTGCTATGGCTGCTGACAAATTACCAGGGGAATTCCTGAAAACTGCTGCTGGCCTATCCTATAGCCATTCTAACTAATAGATCCCTTTCAGAAACCAATGCTCCCAAAATTTGGAAAATATCTTACATAATCCCCCTACATAAAGGGGGCAGCTCCACAGAACTTACTAACTACTGACCAATAGCAATACTATCGGGTCTATATTATAAAGCCGAAAGCTCTAAAGAGCAAATACAAGTGCATCGATATATAAAGAGCGATGTACAAAAATAGCAAAAAAAGAAGTTATGTACCTACCATAACGTTCCATGTTAGTTGTCTTCATCTCGCCTTCTTTCTTGCTGGTTGGGATCGGAGCCGATCCTCGGCTCCGACTCGGCCATCTTCGATAGCTCGAGAGCTGTTTACTGGCTCGAGGCTACCCCTTATCCCATAATGCCTAGCAATAGCTACCCAGATCTCATTTGAAATAGCTAACTCCAGACATAACAAGAGAATAAACCAGCCAAAAGAACTGGTTGACTTATACCTCTCATATTCTCTAAATCAATAGAGGAAAACAAAAAGAACACTCAGCCAGTGGAAAAAAGGAACTCCTCTTGGTCCACTAGGACAGGGGGACGGAGGGTGGAAGCAAGAAAGAAGGCGAGATGAAGTCAACTAACATGGAACGTTATGGTAGGTACATAACTTCTTTATGTTAAGTTGTCTATCTCGCCTTCATTCTTGCTGGTTGGGACAGCATCCCTAGCACCTAACATCCTGGGTGGCTCAGTGGAACAGACTCTTCAGAACAGTGGAACCAAAGTCAGCTCTGCTCCGGGAGACCATATCCAGCTTGTAATGAGAAATAAAGGTATGAGGGTTTGCCCACATGGCAGCATGGGCAACCTAGACTGAAAGGCAACAGAGGTGGCCAAGGCCCTAGTAGAATGACCTTCGGTCTAAATGGTAACTCTTTGTTCCTTAACTGATAAATAAAAGTAATAGTGTGGGACAACCATCTAGATAAGGTCACCTTGGAAACTGGGAGACCTTGTTTGTTTAAGGCATAAGAAAGGAATAATTGGTCTGACTTTCTTATTTCTTTAGTTCTGTGCAGGTAAAAACGCAATTGCCTATGAACGTCCAGTTGGTTGAGTTTGTACTCTGCTTTGTTGCTATGATTTGGGAAGAACACAGGAAGATCTATAGATTGGTTTAAATTATTTTCTGAGCAGACTTTAGGAAGAAATGAAGGATTAGTCCTTAGAACAACTCTGTCCTTATGAAACACCAGGTAGGGAGTACGAACACATAGTGCCTGAAATTCTGAGACATGCCTAGCTAAAGTGATAGCTACCAGAAAGAGTGTCTTCCAAGATAGAAACTTGATGGAGCAAGATGCTGTTGGTTCAAAAGGGGCAGAATTAAGGAAGTTAGCACTAAATTAAGGTCCCAAGGAGGAGGGGATCTCTCACTGGAGGCCTAAGAAGAGATGTCCCTCGCAAAAAGCTTTACAGAGCTTATGAGACATAATGTTAGAATTTGACAACACAACATGAAAATTAGAAATGGCCACTAATTTTACCCTAATCGTAGCGGAAGCGGACCTGGAGTGAAACAGTAGTGCTAGGAATTCCATAATTTCGTGGACTGGGGCTGAGAAGGGATTCACATTCCTAGCCTCTGCACAACAAGAAAAATGTTTCCATTTGCTAGCATAAGTTTTTTGTTGTAGACTTATGAGGGGAGACGATGATCCCACGGACTGCTGGGGAAATGCTAGGAAGCCTGGCTAAGGTTGGAAGTGGAGCAACCAAGCTGTGAGCTGGAGAGCAGGGATTGATGCAACCCGCCTGAGTGATGAACCAGGAGGTCTGGAATTGGGTCCAGAGTCCAGGGCTGATCGAGATGGTAATGGTGCAGGAACGGGAACCATATCTGTCGAGGCCAGTAGGGGATAATGAGGATCATTTTGAACCCAACGATATTGCTTTCTGTATAAGTTTCGGTATCAGGGGAAATGGAGGAAAGGCATAAAGAAGTCCCTGAGGCCAATCGTGGACTAGAGCGTCTCTGGGTATGTGACCTGGAAGCGGAAGAAGGGAGAAGTAGTTGCTGCATTTGCTGTTGAAGGGGGTGGCAAAAAGATCGCAGCAAGGCTGTCCCCATTTGCGGAAAATAAGATTCGCAGCTTCCTGATTCGGAGACCACTCGTGAGGCATTAGGATAGCCCTGCTGAGCCTGTCCACTATGACGTTAGATCTCCCAGGGATGTGCGTCGCAATCAGAAAACGTTGGGAGGAAATCGCCCATTGCCATAGTCTGAGTGCCTCTCGACACAGGGGGTAGGACCTGGTTCCGCCCTGTTTGTTGATGTACCACACCACTGACATGTTTTTTATTTATTTTTTATTTTACATTTGTTGACCCGGCTAGTCCAACTGGATACATGTCCATTTTCAGTAGAGGCCCGAGGAGTTAAGCTCCAAAGCTAGGACAATGCAATTAACACAACATCTTAGGATACATGAGATAGATAAAAGCTATTTACAGTATGTATAACAGGTTATCACCGAAAAATTTACAGCGCAGAATACAGGCATAATAAAGGATGCAAGTACAATCTATAGTTTACAACGCAGGAATATAGGCATAATAAAGGAATGCAAATACAATCAAGGTACTCAAGAGATAATTAGTAACATAGTTTATTAAGTAAGGAAGTTGCTTTTACTGCGTTAATGGGTTTGGAAGATCAGAGTATATAAAAGACAGACTAGTCAGGTTTAGAGCATGGGCATAACCAATGAGTTTTAAGGAATACTTTCAATTTGTTTTTGAAACAGGGTAGTGAAGGAAGTGTGGAGAGTTCATTTGGAAGGAGGTTCCAGGCTTTTCCAATTAGAAAAAAGGGAGTCACCAGCTTTATTGTTTGTTTTAGTTGTGTGTACTAGAAGTTTCTGAAGACTTTAAGGATTCCAGGTTTTTATAGGGAGTGATTAGTGTGGAAAGAATAGGTGTTTTGGATGGTTTGTAAAGAGTGTTTTGGGCTATAGTTAGCTGATGAAATTTAATTAGATTTTGTAGTTCAAGCCATCCTAGCTGCTTTAAATTAAGGCAGTGATGGGTTCTAAATTGGTTGCCTGTTGCAAATCTGGCAATATTATTGTAGGACATTTCCAATTTGTTAAGATTATTTTTTGATAGGTTAGTAAAAATAGGTGAGGCATAGACAAGAGAAGAGATAAGATGAGTGTGTGCTATTGTGGTTCGAGCTGAAGGTAGGAGAAAGGATTTTATCCTACAGAGAGAGCCTAGCTTTTTGTTGACAGTTTTATGGTATTGTTAATATGGATATCAAAGTTCAGATTATTGTCAATGGTGACTCCTAATAGTTTGGTGGTTGGTTCAGGGATATAATGGTTTTATTGGTAGAGTTAACTGAGAAATCTAATGGGGGATTTCTTAGTTGGAGAGAAAAGAAGGAGTTTAGTCTTTTTGGGATTTAGGAGAAGGCATCTATGTGTGAACCATTGCTCAACTGTGTTAAATACTTGTTGAGTATGATAGAGAAGTTCAGAGGAGGAGGGGCTGAGCATATCAGTGTAGAGTCATCCATATTGTAGCTTGGGGATGGCAAGATGGAGGTCATTGATGAATATGGAAAAAGTAGAGGTCCAAGGATGGACCCTTGTAGGACTCCGAGGTTGACAGGCAGGTGAGTAGAGAAAGACTTGTGCCATAGTACAGCCTGTTGTCTTTTATCCAGGTAAGACTGGAACCATTTTATGGAGGATGTATCTAGTGACAAGGATTTCAGTATAGTGATGAGAATTTGGTGATTTACCATGTCAAAAGCTTTAGACAGGTCAATGAATAGGGTTGAAGAGAGTTTGTTAAGGTTGCGGTTGTTGTTGATACAGTCTGTGAAGGAAACAAGCGCAGTAGTAGTGCTATGTGAAGGTCTAAAACCATGTTGACAGTTGGCTAGGAGGCTATGTTGTATTAGATGGTCAAGCAATTGTTTGTGGATACATTTTTCCATGATCTTTGCTAGAGGTGAGAGGAGGGCAATGGGGCGGTAATTGGAGAGTTCAGTGGATTGTCCTCCTTTGTGGAGGGGGATAATATAGGAAATTTTCCATAAACTGGGGATATAACTTTCAGTAATAGTTCTGTTGATCAGAATAGAAATGGGATAGGCAATAGCTTTGGCGGATTGTTGTAGGAATTCAGCAGGTAGTTGGCCTGCTGAGGGGGAGCATGGTTCAGTTTCTGTAGAAGAGTTAGAATATATGATGTTGGAATGGGTTGAAAACGAAAAGTAGGGGGTGAGGATGATTATTTCAAAAGTAGAGTGAAGTTGTTAGGTGATAGTTGACTAGCTGATGTTTGTATAGCATCAGTAAAAAAGGTGTTAAAAGAATTTGCTATATTTATTGGTGTTTTGTGTTCAGTGTTTTGAAGGTTTGGAGTAGTGGATTGCCCTGGGTGGAGTAGTTGGTTGAAACTAGACCAACATTTCTGTGGCTTGTTTTGACTGGCTTGTTGGGGTTGGAGGTAGTAGTTATTTTGTCAGATATGATAGCTTTCTTAGTTTCATTTCATAGTTGTCTAAATGTCTGTTGGTCTATAGGATTTTTTGTTTTCCTCCATTTTGCCCAGTGTTTGTTTCTAAGATTGATTTTATGTTTGGTTTCCTTGGAAAGCCAGGGAGCATGTTTGGTTTTGGTTCTAACTAGTCTGGTTGGGGGATGGTGGTTGAGAATAGCAAGGAAGTTAGAGTTAAAGTAACTAACGGCTTCATCTAAAGGTAGGTATTGTAGGGTGACCAGTTGCATGCTCTTAATTCCAACTGGAAAAGTTCAGGATTAAAGTACTTTTTAGACCTGATGTTTTTAATGGATGTTGGGGAGGGAAAGTTGATTTTATGTCTGATGATATAGGTAAGGGAGTGGTCACTTAAATCATCAGGTAGAGTCCCTGAATCATAGATGTGAGGATGATGATTAATGAGGATCCAGTCTAGTAAGCTTGATTTCTTGTTAGACTTATTTGTTCTGGTAGGGGAGGTAATGGTTTGGGAATACCCATAAAGGGTAATATGGTTTGAGGAGAGGTTACTGCATAAGCAGGTCCAGTCAATATTTGTGTCACCTAGGATTATGGTTTCTTGAGGCAGGTTTTGGGAAAGCCAGCAAAGTATATTTTCCATGGTTGCTATGTTATTACCAGGAGGTAGATATATACAGATGACATAGATGGATTTGGAATTGTTAAGAAGTTTGGTGATAAGAATTTCTGCATTGGAGTCTATCGGTGGTTTGCTGTTATGAGTGGCTAATTGTAAGCTAGCTTAATACAGGATAGCGACCCCTCCACCTTTCTTGGATGTTCGGGCTAGTCTCAGGATATTATATCCAGGTGGGATGATTTCATTATCGTTGGTTGAAGGTTTTAGCCAGGTTTCTGTTAAGCAGAGAATATCAAAGGAATAGATTTCTGTTAGAGCTTGGAGTTGAATTACTTTTTTGTTTATACTGCGTATGTTAAGATGAGCAATTAATAGAGAGTTAGATGGTCTAGAAAGGGCTTGGGTAGGTGATTCTTTGAAGTTGAGGAGAGAGATGGGAGTTATTGGGGGGCCTAGGTTAGGGTGAATGTCATCATCCTTTAAATTGAGTAGAAGGCTTAGATAGTATGGGTTTTTGAATCTGCTGTATAGAGACAGACATTTTTGGGGGATTAGATTGTTGTACTTTGTGTGTAGAGTTCTCTGATATTTAGGAAGTATGTAGTTAGCTGAGGATGTTATGTTAGCATGTATAAAAAGTAAAGGTGAGTTTGGAGAGCTGGTTTCTTTTTTGTGATAGTTTTGGTTTGGGTCTAGTGGATTTTCAAAAGAGGTGAAAAGATGAGCAAAGATTAAAGGAGGTAATAGTGAGAGTGTGAATAAGAATGTGATAAAGGATGGGGTGGATTGAGTATTCATTATATGGATAGATATAGGTTCTTTGTATGCAGAAGAAAGAAGTTTATTGTGTGGAAATGAGAGAGTGAGTAGAGTATGGTGCTCTACGAGGAGAGTAGTGAGAGGGTAATATCTGTGGAGTTAGGTAATAGGAGAGTATGTAGGGAGAAAAGATAGAGGGAAGAGTGATTGTAAGGAGGAAATTGTCTAATAACGAGGTATTATTATATAGTACAGGTGAGGGGGAGAGGTGTGGTTAGAAGGTACTGGTGAGAGGAAGGGGTGTGGTTGGAGAGTGACAGGAGGAGGAAGAGGTGTGGTTTAGGAAGTATAAAGGTAGGACCCCTGGGGGTGGGTGAGAATTGAGGGTAGGGAGCGAGTAGGAACAGATACTGAATCAGTTAATGAAAAACAATCAGCTAGGCTAGTTCTATTGATAGAATGGAAAAGAATAGAGTCTAGAAAGTGTCTCTAGTCTGTAAATGTGCAGGGGAAATGGGAAAAAAAAGAAAAGAAAGAGGGAGAGAGGACTGGGGGGGGTATCAATGGACAGTAGAAAAGAAGGAAAAAAAACAAAAGAGACAGCTAATTGCACTTCGGGGACTACTGAAGGTAAGAACAGGGGTAAGTAGTTGATAAAGAGAAAAAGGGTAAGAGTAGAAAAAGTCTGGAATTAGGGTGCCATCTAGTGGGCAAGTCTAGTATAGCTGG
Organism: Protopterus annectens; assembly: GCF_019279795.1. NCBI lineage: Eukaryota > Metazoa > Chordata > Ceratodontiformes > Protopteridae > Protopterus > Protopterus annectens. The sequence continues at coordinate 1,879,488,800 of NC_056729.1, read as the reverse complement.
TTAGCTTAAGAGGGAGTAACAATGGAGGTCTACAGATTGGAGAGTGGGAATAAAAAAGTAAAAAAAACAAGGGGAGGAGATCTATACAGGTGGGAGGGATGAGATAGTGAAGGTTATGTAGAAGGGGAAAGCAAGGGCTGCTGGCTGTCCTGGCTCAGGCCTGGGTATAACATGTGAAATTTGGTACAATCAATAGAAAGTCTTTCACATGAGAATTGTTGTCTGTTTGAATTGCAATGGTCCCGAAAGGAAGAGAGTCTTGAAGGGCTTGCAACGCTAGGAGCACGGCTCTCATTTCTAGGACATTTATGTGCAGATGGTACTCATGAGGTTGCCAAGTGCCTTGGACTTTCCTGCCCAGATAATGCCCCCCCACCCTATCAGGGAGGCATCTGTCATCACTGTGGCTACCGGAGGGGGTTGTATGAAAGGTCTGCCCTGAATAACTAGTGGGGAAACCATCCACCAAGAAAGGTGTCTTTTGCATGCTTCCGTGATTAGGATCATGTGAGTCATGGGTAGCTCTTGGAAAGACCACTGCGTAAACAGGAGCCACTGAAGAATTCTCATGTGAAAGCACGCTAGTGGGATTAGAGGAATGGCAGCTGCCATGGAGCCCAGAGTTTGAAGGATGTACCTGACTTGGATCCTACTGCTCTGCATTAGAATTTGTACTTGCTGACAAATTGCTGACACCCTTTCTAGTGGTAGCCTTGTGAACATATCCCTTGTGTGTAAGTCTGCTCCTATGTAAGTGATAGATTGACAGGGCAACAAGGCAGATATTTCTAAATTTATTGTAATGCCTAGCTGGGTGCAAATTGTAATTGTATAATCCCGCGCTTGTAGGAGTTGATGCCTGGTGGTAGCAGTAAGGAGCCAGTCGTCTAGATATGGAAACACCTGGAATCCTTGATGTCTCAGGTGAGCCGTGACCACTGCCATACATTTGGTGAACACCCTGGGGGCTGTGGTGAGACCAAAGGGCAGAACTCTGAACTGGTAATGACTGGCCCCCACCCGGAAGTGAAGATATCTCCTGGAGCGCCTGTCCATCTTGATAAGGTAATACGCATCCTGAAAATCTATCGAGCACATCCAATTGTCCTGACCCAGAAAGGGTAGAATAGACTGTAGCGTGACCATCTGAAACTTTGTTCTTTGAACAGACCTGTTTAGTCTGCTGAGATCCAGAATCAGTCTCCAGTCCTCTGTCTTTTTTGTACCAAAAAGAACCTTGAGTAAGTTCCAGATCCGTGCTGGTCTGTGGGGACTTCTTGGATGGCTCTTTTTTTTAGCAGTTTTGAAACTTCTATTACTGCTTGCTCCTTCAGATTGGGTGGAAGGATTTTCTCTGACGGTAAGGGTGTTTGATGGAAGGGAATTTTGTAACCTCCAGATATAATGGACCGCACCCATCTGTCTTGTGTTAAATTTTGCCAGGCTTTTGGGTACAGTGAAAGTCTTCCTCCAACTGCCTCCAGAGGTGAGCAGCCGGGCAACCCTTCAGGGATGCTGAAAGGACTTATCAGAGAAAGATTCTCTGTTGCCCTGGTTCTGTGGACCCCCTCTGCCACGAGGGTGGCGTCAATTGTTATTATATCCCCCTCTGCCTCTGGAGGAAAAAATCACTACGTATGTCAGGCAAGGCTCCCTGAGATTTATGGAACCACATCTTACCACTCTTCTGACCTTTGGGGTAAGGTCTCGAGGGAGTGAAAAAGCAGACTCCCACGGCAGAGAGAGTGTTGCCTTCTTGCTCACACCTAGTCAATGTGTCTTTCACCTGTGGCCCAAAAAGAAAGGAGCCATCAAAGGGGGTACTGGTGAAGGACGCTCGAAAGGGTTCCGCAAAGTTACACAGCCGCATCCACGCATGCCTCCTAAGGGCCACACCGGTGCCCGTGGCTCTATTCGCCCCATCGGTTGCATAGGAAATGAGCCTCATGGAGGAGTTAACTACAGAATTAAGCTTTGCTAGCTGGGAAGCTACTTTGGCTTGTACTCCCTCAACTGTAGGATCTTGAAGGGTATCTCCAAGCTCATTGAGGAGATCCCTTTGAAGTCATGTAAAATGACACAGGCAGTTCAGTGACCTCATGGAGAAGGTCGCTGAAGCAAACATTTGCTTCCCGTATCTGTCCATAGTCCCAGACTCCTTGTTAAGGGATGAACAGATGAAGAGGTCTCCACTAACTCTTTTTTGGTGGCTGCTGCTACCACCATGGCATCAACAGGAACACCTTTAGAAAGGAATTGCTTATCCTGGGGTGCTGTAATGAACTTACCAGGTTTCCTTGGAGTTGGTTCTACTGTATCCAGAGCTGTCCAAGCCTTTCGAGCCACTACTGTCATAAGTGGATCGAAAGGCAGAGAAACCCAGGAGGTGGAAGTTCGGGAACCGAAAGCATCCAGGAATACAGACTCATTCTCGGTAGGGGCTAGATGATTCCAGTTCCCCCTCTGCCTAAGCATTTCCAGGATGTCCGAGAAGGAAACATCTTCAGAGGGGGATCTCTGGGACCCTTCCGAATCATCTAAGTCTGTATCAGAAGTGACAGACTCAGGGGAGTCAATGTGCTTCCTCTTGCACTTCTTCCAAGGAGGCTCCTCTGAGTGATCAGGGGAGGCCTTGGAAGAAGAGGAAACACCCAATGGGGTGTCCTGGAGCACTGGTTCCCTACGCTTAGGGCATGGAGGAGGAGCAGAGGTTGGCACAGGCACTACGGGGGACGGAGCCGGTGGGGCTGGTAGAGGAGCTGACTCGGGGGACAGCACACTCCGCATGACCCTGCCATGAGGCAGTGAAAGCTCCGGTTCCAAAGAAATAGGAATCTTTCTCCACGCCGAGGGGGACGGCTCCAAGGCCGATATAGGAGTTGAGCTCACCTGCGCCGAAGCTCCGAGAGGGAGAACTGGTTCGGACAAGAGTCCACTGCCACTCACCCCCTCGGAGCCAAAGAGGGAGCCCCGCCGCCCAGATCCCTTGATGGAAGGTACCACCGAGGTAATCGGAGCAGACGGAACTGAAGGGGATATAGTTATCGGAGCTGACAGTTCCACTACTCGAACCCCAACCAACTCCAGTTCTGAACTCAATGGAGTCGGAGGAGGAACATCAAGTGAAGTGGATGGAGCCGATACCTGTTGAGGAGGGCTGGACAATGATTTAGCTAGAGCCTGCGATTTTAGCAACCTACTGACTACTCTCCACATCCTGATCCGACAGCCTAGAGGATCGAGAGGAGTGAGAGGATCGGTGGCTACGCTCACTTTGAAGTAATGGAGTCCAAGGAGCCGAATGCACCGACTCTAGGGAAGGGGACCTCAGCCTCTTATGGCTCCGCGACGGCTCCGAAACCTCCGATGGAGCCGATGGGGAGATTGTCTTGTCGGTGCCAGTGGGAACCGACGTTGAAGGAAAATCCTGTACCGGACTTGGCTCCGAGAGTGGAGCCGACGGCTTAGTGGATTTTGGGGATTTCACTGGCTGTGAACTCTTTGCCGGTGAATCCTGGGGTTTTAACAGACCCCTGAGGATCAGTTTATTTTTACGCTCCTGCATGGCAAATAGAACAAGAGTCCTGTAGGTGAACAGCGCCTAAACATTAGATGCAACTAGTGAGCCCATCTGTCAGTGACATTTTCTAACAGCATGAGTCACACTTCTTAAAACCAGAAACCTTAGCTTCCTTAGACATGCTGTACTGACAAAAAAAGGAAGACTAATTTAATACAGACAAAAAGAAGAATAGTATTAAACTAGACAAAAAACACACTAACTATTTATAAAGGAAACCTAAGATATAATATAGAGAAAGTTTTTTTTTTTATATGGCAATAGGACAGCCTCTAAGTTAAACGGCTAACCTAGAAAAACAATAGGAGAGCCTCTAAGTTAAACGGCTAACCTAGGGATGGGGGAGGGACGGGGAGAACTCTTTAACTTAAATGAGTTCTACAAAGAAGAGACTATAGAAAAACTAACAACCACAACAACAACACTTATCACTAAATCTAAATAAAAAGATACTAGAAAAAATTCAATTTTATAGAAAAGTTTACACAAAAAGTTAAATATACGAGCCTGAGCCAGAAAAATGACACCCTCGCAGCTGAAACGGCAAACGAGATCTGGGTAGCTATCGCTAGGCATTATGGGATAAGAGGTAGCCTCGAGCCAGTAAACAGCTCTCGAGCTATCGAAGATGGCCGAGTTGGAGCCGAGGATCGGCTCCGATCCCAACCAGCAAGAATGAAGGCGAGATAGACAACTTAACATCATGTATTTAGCAAAAATCAAAACACTGAATATTTTTCTTTAAACAACAGTGCCATGCAGGTATACGTAAATTAACTAAATAAAACTAAAATAATACACTTTAGCAGGGGGGGTCAAGCCCCCCTGCACCTTACTTATATATACCAACTCCAAGACCGCACTACAGTGGGGAAAAGAATCGCTCTGCTGGCCAAACAAATACATTCAATGTTCTTATTTTCGCTAAATATGTCTTTCGCTATTTTTGTACATTGCTCTTTATATATCGATGTACTTGTATACGCTCTTTAGAGCTTTCGGCTTTATAATATAGGCCCTACTATCACCTTTAGCAAATTCTTGAAAAATGTGTACATTTCCAACTACTAGACTACCTCCATACACAAACTTCTCTCAAATAATCAGCACAGGTTTCGTCCCTTCCATAGTACCACCACTGCCTTCATGGCCTTCACCAATACAGTAAACTCTCATAGAAACAATGGTCAATACTTTTCTGACACCTTTCTTGACCTATCGAATGCCTTTGATATGGTTAGACATGACATACTTATTGCAAAAATGTCTGAATTAGCTCTTTCTCAATCCTCCATAGCATGGCTCCAAAGCTATTTAGCCAGCCAACAGCAGGCAGTTCTGTGGAAAGAAGACCGCTCACCCCTTCTTCCAGTCACTCTTGGTGTTCCCCAGGGTTCTATATCAGGCCCACTACTGTTCACCCTCTATACCAACAAGCTATATTCCTCCACTCCCAATGCATCTGTCATTCAGTATGCAGATGATTCTACATTAATTTGTGCAGCTTCCTCACTAAATGATCTTCATACTTTAACACAAGAATCATTCCTCTCTATGGAAGCATGGCTATCCAATACCCAACTTATACTAAACCCTGCTAAAACCAAACTACTACTCTTTAAACCTACTAGGTCCTCCTCATCAACCACCACTTTCAATATCTTGTCCAGCAATAATACTACTATCTCTCCCTCAGAGCATACCAAACTTCTCAGTGTTGAGATTGATAACAGACTCAGATTTGATATTCACATCTCCCACACCATCAAGAAGGTCCACAAAAAACTTGGTACCCTATATAGAAATAGACAATTCCTTACCCAACCAACTAAAGCAACCATAGCCCACACCCACCCCATCTTAACCCCCCTCTATGCCTCACCTATTCTATCCAACCTTAGAAAAGCAGATCTAGCCAGGCTTGACTCATGCTATAACAAAACTGCTAGATTCGCCTCTGAATCCCCATATAGGTCTCACCACTGCTCATCCTTGAAGCAGCTCAACTGTCTGGAACTTCTGCAACTCTTACACTACAAACAACTTGTCCTGGCCCATAAAATTCTGTATCATCCTGAAAAAAAACCCTGCACTTCAAAACCTACTTCACCTCCACAGCAATAACAGGACTCTGCTCCAGCAATAAACCTACTCTAATTGTGTCTAAAACGAACAATAATGCAGGTGACTCCCTCTTCTCTAATTATGTATCCAAAATTTGGAACGCTGTACCCAGTCAAATAACCGCTGTCTGCTCCTTAACCCTAAGAAAACTAAATTGTTCCTATTTTCACCTACCTGTAGATCTACTTCTCTAAACTTCTCTATTACTTCTACTGATAATACTCAAATTCACCCTGATTCTTCAACAAAATTGCTAGGTGTTACTACTGACAATAATCTTAACTATGATTGTCAAATCAACAACACAATAAAAGTAGTTAATAAAAAGATTGGATCCCTGTACAGAATCAAACCCTTCCTTACACCTGAAGCCCGGACCATCTTAGCACAATCTCACCTTATTTCTACCCTTCTATATGCTTCCCCTATTTTCACTAATCTCTCTAAATGTAACCTTAAGAAACTAGCTACATCTTACCATAATATTGCTCGATTTGCAACAGGATCCCAGTTTAGAACTCATCACTGTCTAAACTTAAAGGAACTAGGCTGGCTTGAACTTCCAAACAAACTCAGCTATCAACAGCTCTTAATAGCTCACAAAATTCTATATCAATGATCTAAAACACCTATACTCAGTAATCTCTTGACTCCCTACAACAATCTAAAACAACTTTGTTCTTCAGACAAATGAGAAGTTATGTACCTACCATAACGTTCCATGTTAGTTGTCTTCTCTCGCCTTCTTTCTTGCTTGATGGGTTCGGAGCCGATCCTCGGCTCCGACTCGGCACTTTGCTAAGCTCGAGAGTCACTTTTACCAGCTCGAGGCAGCCCCATATCCCATGATGCAAGGCGGTAAGTACCCAGATCTCATTTGTTGTCTATAGGCAATAACACCTAGCATAAATAACTTCCAAAAGGAAGAAAGAAGGAGAGAAAAAAACCTGAAGGATGGTTGGAGGACCAGCACTGTATGGTCTTCAGAAGCATGCTTCCATGTAGAGAGAAAGGTCTGTCCAGGCCAGGGGAAGGAGGGAGGGTCGCAAGAAAGAAGGCGAGAGAAGACAACTAACATGGAACGTTATGGTAGGTACATAACTTCTCAATGTTAAGTTGTCAATCTCGCCTTCATTCTTGCTTGATGGGACAGCGTCCCTAGCACCTCTATCCTGGGTGGCTCAATGGAACAGACTCTTGAGAACTGTAGAGCCAAAACTGGCTCTGTCCCTGGAGGCCAAATCCAATTTGTAATGGGAAACAAAGGTATGAGGAGTGGCCCAAGTGGCTGCTGCACAAATAGTGTCTAATGGAAGTCTAGCTTGAAAGGCTGTGGAAGTGGCTAAGCTTCTGGTTGAATGCGCTTTAGGTTTCGAGCACAGCTGTTTTCCCCTGAGCTGATAAATTTCAGAGATGACAGAAGAAAGCCGTCTAGATAAGGTCACTTTTGAGACAGGAAGGCCTTTCTTGTTATCAGCATAAGAAACAAAGAGCTGATCGGATTTCCTGAATTGTTTTGTTCTGTCCAAATAATATCTGAGTTGGCGGTGAACATCAAGATAATGTAATATTTGTTCCGATCTGTTTGAGTAGTTTGGGAAAAATACAGGAAGATCAATAGCCTGATTCAAATTAGTCTTTGAGGCGACCTTAGGCAAAAAGGTTGGATTAGTTCTCAATGATACTCTGTCTTTGTGGAAGACTAAATAGGGGGGGCGAACCGATAGAGCATGAAGTTCAGACACCCTCCTAGCCGATGTAATAGCAACCAGGAATAAAGTTTTCCATGAAAGAAATTTCAGGGAACATGAAACAGCTGGCTCGAAGGGAGGAAGAATCAAGGATGTCAGCACTAAATTTAGGTCCCATTGAGGAGGAGGACTCCTGATTGAAGGCTTCAGGAGAAAAATTCCTTTTAAGAAGGCTCTACAAAGCCTGTGGGACATAATGTTGTGGTCTGCGAACCCGACATGAAAGTTAGAGATAGCAGCCAACTGAACTTTGACCGTGGAAGAAGAGGAGCCCGCGTGAAAGATTTCCGCTAAGAAATCCAAAACTGCTTGTACCGGAGCAGTAAAGGGATCAATATTTTTAGCTTTTGCCCAACAAGAAAAGCGTTTCCATTTGCTAGTATAAATCCTCCTAGTGGAGGATTTTAGAGAAGCTACTATGATGTCTCTAACAGGATTAGAGATCATAGGAAGCCTGGCTAAGGAAGGAAGTGGAGCAACCATGCTGTGAGGTTGAGAGAAGGGATAGATCGGTGCAGCTGACCCGATTGGTGAATCAGAAGGTCTGGCAATGGGTCCAGATGCCACGGCTGCACCAAAAGGTGACAATGGAGGAACGGAAACCAAATTTGTCGAGGCCAATAAGGAGCAATGAGAATCATTTTGGCTCTCAAAACGGTGGCTTTCTGGATTACTTGTGGAATCAGCGGAAAGGGAGGAAAGGCATAAAGAAGTCCCTGGGGCCAATCCTGGGTCAGAGCGTCTCTGGGGGGATGGCCTGGCAGTGGGAAGAGAGAGAAGAAGTCTGGGCATTTGCTGTTTTGGGGAGTAGCAAAAAGATCGCAACATGGGCGGGCCCATTCTAGAAAAATCTCCTCCACTATAGATTGTTTGAGAGACCACTCATGAGGCATGAGAATAGCTCTGCTCAATCTGTCCGCTAAAATGTTGGTTTTCCCAGGGATATGCGTTGCTACCAGAAACCGATGAGAGGAGATCGCCCATTGCCAAAGTCTGAGCGCTTCTCGACACAAGGGGTAGGACTTGGTTCCGCCCTGTTTGTTGATATACCATACTACAGACATGTTGTCTGTGTGAACTGCAATTGTCCCCAAGGGAAGAAAGTCGTTGAGGGCTTGCAACGTTAAAAGCACTGCTCTCATCTCTAGGACATTTATGTGCAGGTGGTATTGAGCGGTTGCCACGTCCCATGAACCATCCTGCCCTGATAATGACCCCCCCCACCCGATCAGGGAGGCGTCCGTAGTGACAGTGGCTACCGGGGCTGGGGGTACAAAGGGTCTGCCTTGGTGAATCTGAGGAGAAGTAATCCACCATGAAAGATGATTCTTGCAAATCTGTGTCACCAATATTTGGTGACGCATCGGAAGTTGTTGGTAAGACCACTGAGTGAACAACATCCACTGAAGCAGGCGCATATAGAAGCGGGCCAGGGGAAGAAGGGTAATGGCCGTAGCCATGAGGCCCAACACCTTTAGAACCATTCTGGCCTGTACTTTCTTGCTGGCTAGAATGATCCTCACGTGACTTTGAATGTCTGAAATTCTTTGTTCTGTGAGGGTAGCTGACATTCGAACAGTGTTTAAGTTTGCGCCTATGAAAGTAATAGACTGGCAGGGCAATAAGGAGGATTTTTCGTAGTTGATCGAAATTCCCAATTGAGTGCAAAGATTTATTGTGTAATCCCTGGCTTGAAGAAGTTGATGCCTGGTGGTGGCTGAAAGGAGCCAGTCGTCTAGATACAGAAACACCTGGAATCCTTGACGTCTCAGGTGAGCCGTGACCACTGCCATACATTTGGTGAACACTCTGGGGGCTGTAGTGAGACCAAAGGGCAGGGCTCTGAATTGGAAGTGACTGGACCCCAGCTGAAAGCGGAGAAACCTTCTGGAGCGCCTGTGAATTTTTATGTGATAGTACGCATCCTGAAGATCTATTGAGCACATCCAGTTGTCCTTCTCTAGGAAGGGCAGAATTGACTGAAGTGTGACCATTCGGAATCTTGTCTTTCTCACAGACTTGTTGAGTCTGCTGAGATCCAATATTGGTCTCTAGTCTCCCGTCTTTTTGGGGACCAAAAAGAACCTTGAGTAGATTCCGGGCTCTGAATGGTCTGTTGTAACTGGCTGAATGGCTCTTTTTTGTAGAAGTTTGAATACTTCTAACTCTGCAATTTCCCTTAGACCGGGTGGTACATCTGGAAGGGAATATGAGAGAGAAAAGGGACTTTCCTCGAAAGGAATTTTGTAACCCTCGGATATGATCGACTGTACCCATCTGTCTTGAGTGAGGGAACGCCAGGCTTCTGGGTACAGCGATAGTCTTCCCCCGACTGCCTCCAAGGATGGACAGTCGGGCAACATCTCAGGGATGCTGAAAGGGCTTGTCAGAGAGAGGCTCTCTGCTTCCCTGGTTTTGTGGACCCCCTCTGCCTCTAGAGTGGCGTCTGTTATTGTTACCCCCTCTGCCTCTAGGGGTAAACTGACCACGTGTTTCCAGTGTGACTCCTTGGGATTTGCGGAACCACATTTTGCCACCCTTCTGTCCTTTAGGGTAAGGTCTAGAAGGGGTGGAAAAATGGACCCCTACGGCAGAAAGAGTCTTGCCGTCCTGCTCACACCTGGTCAATGTTTCCTTCACTTGAGGGCCAAACAAAGCTGACCCATCAAAGGGAGAGTTTGTGAAGGACGCCTTAAAGGGATCTGCAAAATTACAGAGCCGCATCCAGGCTTGGCGTCTAAGAGCCACACCTGTACCTGCGGCCCTACTCGCTCCATCTGCTGCATATGATATCAGTCGCATGGAGGAGTTGGCAATAGAATTAAGGGTTCCTAGCTGCAAAGCAATTTTTTCTTGAGCCCCTGCAGCTGTGGGATCCTGTACTACTTCACCTAGCTCCTTAAGGATGTCCCTTTGGAGTCTGGTGAAGTGACATAAGTAGTTCAGCGAGCGCATAGCAAAGGTCGCTGAAGAAAACATCCGCTTACCATACCTATCCATGGTCCTAGAGTCCTTATTAGGAGGATGGACAGGTACGGAAGGATCTGCAAGTTCCTTCTTAGTGGCAGCCGCCACCACCATGGCATCAACAGGGACACCTTTTGTAAGGAATTGCTTGTCCGAAGGGGCAGTAATAAATTTAGAAGGCCTCCTAGGAACTGGCTCTACAGAGTCAGGAGCAGCCCACGCCTTTCGAGCAATAACCTGCATAAGGGGGTCGAAAGGGGGAGACACCCAGGAGGTGGAAGGCCGAGATCCAAACGCCTCCAGGTATACCGACTCATCCTCAGAGGGATTATTGGAGGGCCAGTTTCCCCTCTGTTTAAGGAGTTCTAGGATGTCTGAAAATGAGACATCCTCAGAGGGGGATCTTGGGGATCCCTCCGACTCATCTAAGTCGGTATCTGAAGTGATAGACTCGGGGGAGTCTACGTGTTTCCTCTTACAAGTCCTCTTGCGCGGAGGATCTCCTGACGGGTCAGGAGAATCCTCGGAAGAGGGGGTTCTTCCCAGTGGGGAAACCTGAGGCGGAGGATCTCTGGGTCCGGGAGCAAGAGAGATGGCAGAGATATCGACAGGCACCGTAGAGGGAGGAGCTAAGGGAACAGACTGCTGGCTGAGTCCAGTGGCCAGCACACTCTTCATCACCTCGAAGGCTCCCCTCCCAGGGAGGTCCGAGAGAACCCGTTCCGAAGAAACCGGAACTCCAGGGCCCACTGAAAGGGAAGGCTCCGAGGCAGATGTCGGGGCCGAGCTCACCAAGGCCGAGACTCCAAGGGGAAGAGTGGGGTCGGACAAGGGTCCGATGCCACTCACCCCCTCGGAGGAGACCAGGGAAGCCCGAACACCGAATCCCTCTAAGGAAGGTCTCGAAGAGGAGATAAGAGTAGAGGCTGAGGGAGCAGAAGGGGGGGTATCTGTCCCTCAGCCATAGCAGAAACTATTCCCGAAGACTCCAGCTCCAAACTCTGAGGTAGAGTCAAAGGAGGAACTGCAAGGGGGTGTGGACTAATAGTCGTCTGTTGAGACGGACTATGTAGCATCTGGGCCAGTGCCTGTGATTTTAATAATCTACTGACCACCCTCTCTAAATCATGGTCAGAAAGCCTGGATGACCTAGATGATCGGCTCCGATGGCTCCGTTGCGAGAGGAGAGGTGAGGCCGAGCCGAGTATCGGTTCCAAGGAAGGGGACCTGGACCTCTTCCTCGAAGGAACCATCAGAGCCGAAACCATGGATGCAGTCGGGCCGAAGACTTTCGGCACCGACAGAAGGTCTCGATGCATCGGCTCCGGCGGAGCCGATACAGACATAAAGGTAAGGGTGTCGGAGCCGGTCGGCGCCGACACCGAAGCCTGAGCCACATGGTGGTCGGAACCAATCGGAGCCGACACCGATGTGACCGAACCAGTATCGGGACCGATAGCCATCGGTGCCGAAGGTTTGTGCAAACCAGGGTCGGGTCCAGCCGGGCCCGATCTCGACTCTGAAAGAGTCGAACCGAGGCCGCAGGCTTAGACACAGAAGCCTGGGCCTTGGAAGACTTGGAAGTCTTACTCGGAGCCGACTTAGCCGGAGAGCCCTCCGGTTTAAGTAGGCCCCTTAAAATCAATTTGTTTCTCCTCTCCTGCAGGACTCTCTGGCTAAAGGAATGACAAATTGCACAGGAGTCCTGCAGGTGGAGAGGTCCCAGGCAGTATAAGCAAGAAGTGTGACCGTCTGTCAGAGACATCTTCTGACAGCACGAGTCACACTTCTTAAAGCCTGAGACCCTTTCCTTGGACATGGTTGCAAAAAAACACACACAACACAGTCCCAAGAACCAGTTATCCCAAAAATAGTAAGATAACTAACCTCTCACACACACACACACACACACACACACACACACACACACACACACACACACACACACACACACACACACACACCCTAACAAGGGGGGGGGGGATGGGAGGGGAGAAGGCCTGACTAAAAAAATTAAGGAGTGAGGGAATTTCTAGTCAGAAAGGGACTTAATCGAAACTAAAAACGTTAAATATAAAGTTTTAAGGTAAAAAAGGGGCAAAAATAGTATTATTTTAAACACTTACCAGGAGCTGGCAAAAGGAGGACCTCATCAGCGAAGCGGCAAACGAGATCTGGGTACTTACCGCCTTGCATCATGGGATATGGGGCTGCCTCGAGCTGGTAAAAGTGACTCTCGAGCTTAGCAAAGTGCCGAGTCGGAGCCGAGGATCGGCTCTGAACCCATCAAGCAAGAATGAAGGCGAGATTGACAACTTAACATCTACTAGTTAATACTACCAAACCCATTAATTCTGCAGGTTATAGCCTTTTTTCCAACTCAGTTGGCAAGATATGGAACAACCTTCCATCAAATATCTCCTCTTTGCCGACACTTCCACTCTTTAAAAAACAACTTGAAATTCATCTCAATAAACACTGGCTTTGCTCCTGTACCATCCCTGACTAACCTTCCTTTTTCCTTTCCTCTACCTCAATACCTCCTTCTCTACTACAGTATCCTGACTGACTTCATTTGACATCATATCTTTGTAGATATAACTAATCTCATATATAATAATTATTAAAAAAAAAAACTTTCCAAGAGAATTTATGATCTTGTTATGGATTTTTTACTCCTACGTGTGTATTACTTTTACTAAAATCTTCATATCTTGTATGCTTAATGCCTTTATTTGTTATGTATTTGTATTCTCTAATCTTGTTTTAACCAATGGAGCTTTTCTCCCCGGGCCTCCACTGAAAATGGACATATATCCAGCTGGGCTAGCCCGGTCAACAAATGTAAAATAAAAAATAAAATAAATAATAAATAATAACTACTATCACTTCCTTTACACAGTTTAAAAAAAAATCATTAAAAATCCATCTCATTAGTAGCTGGCTATGCTCTTGCACTACACCAGGCTAGACCCTCCCCCACCATGCTCACCTCTCCTAACCTAATAGCACAAATTTTACTTAACAATTAAAGGGACTTGGTCCTAAGACTGTACATATACATATGATATATTACTAATGAGATGTTGTTTCTGGTTTAAATTTTTATTCACTTTTACGTTGTAGTTGTCACAGTGTTGATGTTTCTCATAGATTTTAGACTCCAGTGATGCTGTAATACTTCTTTGTTTATCAAGTGAGCTATTATGTCTGTTTTTTTAATTTGAATGTAAATAGCTATTATGTCTGTTTTTTTTAACTTGAATGTAAATATTATGTCTGTATTTAACTTGCTTGTAGCTTTTCTCTGCTACTTTTGTTTTTACAATATACATTATATGTTTTTCTTATTACAGAGCTTTTCTCCCCGGGACTCCACTGAAAACAGACATTTGTCCATTGGACTATCCCGGTTAACAAATGTAAAATAAATAAATAATTGCAATGAATGACACAAAAAAAAATTACTCAAGCCAGCCACAGAACAGTAAACAATTTATCCTTATATACTTTTAACTTGCCAGTGTTTCTTTCCTTCTCTTTGCTTCTTTTCTGTAAAAGATTGGCTGGTATGAGTCTATATTCAAATGTCACACTGAACAATTCAGTTTTGTTCATCCAAAAGCAACTAATATTTATCATCCTATGACTTTCCCTTTTCTTAGTGTATCAATCCCTAATTACAATAGATCTCAGTTTATTATTACTTTCTGAGATGCAACCATTAGGATTAATTGTAAATAAGTGTGACTATCATATAAAAATGCCATTAGCAAAACAAAAATAGTACTTCCGTATTATCACAACCAGATTCCAAACCTGTCAGCATTCATGCTGTTATGGATATTTGCTTCATTTATGTATAAAGCGATCAGTTTTTGGTTTGAAAGAGTATGCGATAATACGTAAGTACGTTTTTTTTTTTTTTTTTATTTTCAGATGGATCTTCCCTTGTAAGCTATGTATCCTGCAGCACTTGGGCAGCTGGCTTCGATTATCCGTGTACAGATTATTCAGCTCTGTGCCAGTAAGCTCCTGCAGTCAACTGTAGCTGGACATGTCAGATATTGAACATGTTAACTTTTCTGGGGAAAGTGGGTGTGTGCCACTGTCTCCTTTGTGACTTGGACAGCATAAACTTAGAAGTCAGAAGAATTACAGTTGTCAGCCTGTCTTGGTCACCAAGATTTTGTGAAAACACGTTAAGTGCCACCTTTCTTTCATGTGGATGTTCTGTCGCAGCCTATGTATTGGGCGGCAGTTGTGCTGCCCATGTGAATTTCACTTCAACCCTTTAGTCAGATCGGTGCTGTTAAGCGGTTATAGTTGCGTTCAGGTGGACATTTAAGATAGGAAAGATGTTAATTTTTTGTGGCCAAACTGATTCTGTGCTGCCGTCTCGTTTGCCAGTCACAAACCATAAAAGTTAATGGTTCCGTGAAAAGTGCTTGTGTGATGCTGTGTCGTTTGTCAGTTGGACAGCATAAACTAATAAGTAGCTAAATTTTTTCAAGTAAAAAACATTGTAAGGAAAGACACTTCAGTGCAACCACACTTCCCCATTACCTTGGACAATATATTTCTGCAGAAGAAGGGCTTGTAAATGAGCCACTTCTTCTGCTCCGAATCTGTTTGCAAAAATAAAAGTGAGCAAACTCTACAAGGAGAAACCCTTCCTACATAGCTGCTTATGTCGCCATAGCCAATTCCTTTCTCCCGTCTTTACTTATGTATTTATTCCATCTCTTAACTAGGATCTTACCTTTCAGCACATGCTTGAGCGAGATCACAAGCAGAATCCTAAAAGCCATTTCAAGTCATTGTGATAGCACCCATCACTCTTTTCCACTCAACAATTTTTCCTGATTAGAATTTCACTGCCATGAAGCCACAGATCAGGTATCATCATACCGCTCAAACTCTTAGAGCAATAAATCTGGACAAAGCCATAAATAACGGGGGGTAAGCCCCCAAAATAGGGACACTTTTTAAATATTGCCCTTAAAGACTTCCAAAGTTGATAGCATAACATATTTTGCATTAGCATTAATTTTCTGAGGGGGTATTAAGTCTGAAACTCATATGGCTGTCATTATTTTTTTACTTCAACCCTGAAAAACTTGCCAATGATTTTCCAGAAAACCACTATTTTATAAGAAACATACCAAAAATATGAGGCAAAAATATAAACATTCTGTGAAAATCTGTACAGTTGAGAGGTATGGGTTTCATAGGTTCATATGTAGTTACTAGGCTATCAGCTCAAGAGCCATTTTAATCCTACTCAGGCTTATCCCAGTTTAACCAAAATACTGCTGATGTGTCAATACCAAAAGGAATTTTAAGGTTACAATATAGGCCTATATACATGAAGTGTTTACAGACTGACCCTATCCATTAGGGACATAAGTACCAAACCACGGATAAATATGAAATTTGCCATCCATTGGTCCAAGTTACGTCTGAATATGGCTAGGGATAAGCTTTGCTTCACAAACCCTTACACTGTCTTAATTGCTTGGCTCTCACTGAAACCATTTCATACAAACACTTCTACCAAGAGCTCAAGAAACCGTTGAAGCAGACAGTCAATATATGAACATCAAAAACAGATTTAACAATTCCACATTTCCTATATTTCTATGTAAGGTGTGGAGCAAACTGCCACATACAATACAATGCACTGTTTACAGAAAACCTTTCAAGGTAAACATCAACACTAGACCTTTAGCTGTGGTGTCACATAACAATACAGTTTAGTATTATCACAATTTTCTCACGGTCGCTGTGGTGCAGCAGTTAGATTTGTCGCCTCACAGCAAGAGGTTCTCCCATTCAATTCTCGGCTGGAGCACCTTCTGTGTGGAGTCTGCATGTCCTCCCCATGGTCGAGTGACGTTAAAAGACATGCAGGTAGGTGCGTGCGTGAATGGGCATGCCTTCTTTGAAGATTGGGTGCCGAGCTGGCAACTTGGCACCGTAAAAATTCACTGCCAATCATTAGCAGACCGGAGTTCCGCTGTGGCGACCCCCAACCGAGGAAAGCCTAAAGATTTTTTATTATCACATTTTTCTCAGTATAACAACAACACAGAAGTTCATTTACTCTTCCTCTCTTTTTCAATACATGTCTACTACAGTGCCAATCTCAACCAACCAATACCGCTCCATAATTCCTAAAAGAATAATTATGGCATAACTCTCACTTTTGAAGTTTCTGTTTGTATTTCCACTTAACATACTGCTCAAAATGTACACAATGATTTTCTCTCTTCTATCTGTATTACAATATGTTATTTGTAATAATTAATATATTTCTCCCTTGAATTATAATATGAGTTGTATAAAGTTGTTCCATATACTTCTGGTTAATATTAATTACTTAGAGATCTTGTGCCCAGGATTTCATGGAAAATGTGACCTCCCAGTTAGACATTCCCATTTAACAAATGTAAATAAATTAATGGTAAAACTGACTGTGATCCAAGCTTTCAGTGATTAGAAAGAAGCAATAGTTACTATAAAATGATTATTTTAATATAGACAGATGTTAAAAAAATTAAATTAGCCTATACAAATCTTCACACGTTTGGACAGGTCTTAATATAACAGATGAAAAGATGGCAATAATTCTACATAGTAGACAATTCAAATGCAATCTTTGAAATACAGAATTTACAGCATGAGGAGATTTTACTTCATGGTAAAGTGACCTCAATTGGTCCTCCAGTATTCCTGATTGTTTTGTGCCCTTATTGGTTGAGTCAGTGTGGCCTTTGCTGCAGTTATCAGCATGTAAGAATGCCGACCATCACTTCCCCATTCCCCCACCTCAGGTCCACTCCCTAGCCATCTCAGCAAAAAACAACTTCAGTATTTAAATTCTGGCATGAGTCAGCTGCTATTCACTCCCCGCATTTTGCCCCCACCCCCTGCATTGCTACACTGTGTTCTTTTTTTTTTTGTTTGTTTGTTTTTTTTTTTTTTGGCCATCCACTGTACCTTAAGGCTTAACTCAGGAAGAATCTTTCCCCAACTTGTTCCTGTGCTTTAATTCATCACAGGGCTTTGTGATCTCCTCATGTGCACTACCCCCTGCCAACCACCTCTCCATTTGGAGCTAGTATTTATTTTGTATCACTTTCCATTATACATGGGGCAACTGTTCCTCCACCTCATCTGTTCTTGTAGCCTCTGTCAAAACCACATATTCAGTTCCTAGCTTGTGATCCAACTTACCTTTCCTGAAAATTAAGATCACACTCTCGGCCACATTTTCTCCCCAGAAGATAAAGGACAAACCTCCCCCACCAGAGTGTTCCAAGTATCCAGTAACAGTGACAGAAAAATGCCTTATCCCACATGCCTTCAAAGGCTTAAACTCCATGGTAGAATGTTTGTAGGTTGATGGAGAAGGGAACCTGAACCCTAGCTGTGACTTACTTGTTTGTAATGCTACACACATTTCACACCATGCTATCCTTCCTCCAAAATGCATGTGTTAACACTGAGCAAAGCACTTTATCAAAAACAAAGTACCAAACAAACCAATGATGATCTGGTACTCCATGATGTAAAAGGCTGAATTTCCATGTTGATCAACATTTTCACTTACGCTACTGCACTGCTTCTTTCCAAATTGATCACATGCTACTACCCTAAATGACCCTTACTCCTCTCAGTGTACTTCTACTCCTTGTTCTTCATAGGATTAAACCATTCCTCACCAAATTAAGGCTGTTCGGTTGATAGCCAGAATATATGTTTTCCTTTGTCACAGTGAGACACGTGAGTCATCCAGAACCAACATTCTGCTTATGCTCATTCGTTCTCTGCAGTCTCATCCTCCTTGTATGAAATCACATCCCAGACTGAGCAAACATATACAGTGCAATATGTCCTTCCATGTGAAAAAGTACTGAAATAAAAAGCTAGCCTTGCTTAAAGAAATACACTGTACTGTTAGTCTGAGGTGAAAACACGGAATGATGTAAAAGTAGCAAAACCACGACAGATTAAACTAAAACTCATAACGTTGGTGATCTTCACCATTTCTTACTCAGTTTTATTATTATGTCACTGTTATAACTAAAAGTACAGAAACTTTTCATATCCTGCCCTGAAGACAGTTTTACACAGTAAACACAAAGGGTGGAACTCTTGAAGTCTTACCCTAAACTAGTCAAAGGCATTTAATTTTAAGGCTGTTTCATATACAGGAGATATACTGAAGTAACTTGTAGTAGTTTAAAACAAGCCTTTTGGTGTCCCTCCCAAAACCTTTTTTCAAGATGAAAAAGCAAATCGGATGTAAAACTTTACATGTCTGTATGTCTCTATACATATATGTGTGTGTGTGTGTGTGTGTGTGTGTGTGTGTGTGTGTGTGTGTGTGTGTGTGTGTGTGTGAACATGAATGTATATTTGCTTTAGAGATCTTGTGTAACTTTCTGTCTCTGAGACATACATCCTTTAGTTTTTGAATTTCAAATTTATATTAATTTAATGTCCCAATATAAACTTTTCCATTATGCTTCCCCTCCCTATTTCCTATCTCCTCTACTTCTTTTCCCATTTATCCTTGTGATTCCTCCCCTTTTAACACCATTTTATATTTCATGAGATTATATAGCCTGGACTGTCAAGATTTATAGCTTGGTGTTATGCCATTCTCCTACCTTCTGACCTTAAGAGTCTAGACCTAATAACCCCCCCCCCCACCACTGCTTTTAGAATAATGTATTTATTTATTCATTTTGTTGACTGGGTTAGTCCCCCTAGCTAGTAGCCTCTTTTCAGGGGGAGACCTGAGGTGCTATTTACACTACTAAGGGAAATTTGGTCAGGGCACTGGGGAACTTCCCATACTCTTGGTAGTCGGGAGATGGATTTGTGTTTTACACATCCTGACTTTCTGTTTCCTGTCCAGGCACATAGGCAGCCAGGACAAACAGGAAAAATATATGGCTGATTCAGCTCTGACAGAAAATGAAGTGAAGGTTGATGAAAATGTAGCTGAAATAGTAGAATCGCTATGAGAAGTTGTTTTCTGATTAGGGTTGCCACCTTTTAACAAGGCCAAAGTGGGACATGGGGGTGTGGCCAATATGACACTGGCCACACACCCCACCACGACATCACCAGAGGTGCAGTATTACAGTTATGGATACAGTATTGTGACATTACAGCATAATGAAAACTCAAACCATTTAAATGAAGTGAACTATTACTGCAAAAACACATTACTCAGTTGTAACAGTAAATAAACTTTAAAGGAATAAAAAACACACTACTCATTAAACAGACACTTGTTTATTTAAAAAGTTAAAAAAAATCATAAACCAACCATGACTATTCAGAAAGAAAACTTAAAAAAAATCTACATACCACATACAAGCCAAGTATAAAATTAAGACTTTTTATTATCAATTAAAGCTAAAGCAAAGAAAAAACACAAAACTACATACTGTACCCTAGTACTACATACTGCACACTAGCAAATTAACGCTAAACAAAGAACACAAAATTACAAACTGCACCCTAGTACTTTATACTGCACACTAGTACACTAAATCACTTTTTTTGTAAGTGTATTTTGAATTTGATTTTATGGCTTGAAGAAGTGCCCAATTTGAAAAAATATTTTTGTAAAAGTCACAACATTTCATCCGGTAATTTACAGTCATCATTAGCTCGGCTTTTAACAAGTCCACACTACATCGGTTTCGCACATCTGTCCATTTACCTTTCACCAAAGAAAAAAACTCTTTCTGCAAATGCATTTGAGGTCGGTATAGATAAAACCCTAGCAATTACCGGATATAGTGTAGTCAGTTCAGGCCCTTCTTTGAAAAGCTTCAGCCACTTCTCTCCTGGGGTCAAGCTTGTGTTACATAACTGTTCCAGAAAGGGCCTAATTGCCAAGTAGTCCCTAAAAAGATAATCTTCATCTACATCCTGCAGACTCAGGGCAGTGGTCACATTAAGTAAGTCATTGAAAGCAAAGGGCTCATTTAGAGATAATTTAGATAGTGTACACAAGTAGTTGCTTTCAGTATAATCAAACCACTGTTTCAGGTATTTCACTGCTGTCTCCACGAACACAATGAAGTCTCTTTTCAGTTTGTTAGCAGAAGTGCTATCTAATGTGCTCATAAGTGCCCTAAGTTTCCCTCCAAAGAAAGCACCTTCAGCTCTTGCCTACAGTTTTTGCTTGAGAGAGACCATTACACGAAAGGTTTCCATGGCAGTAAGTGCTGATTTTTCTAATGTACTTATATGTTCATTAAAATCAACAAGAACAGCACAGAGAAAGTGCAAATAGTACTGGGGCAGCATAGGCAATTCATTCTCACCATGTTCATTAGCTGAAAAGTACTGCCATATCTGCCAGGGGGTCTCCTCTTCACCCTGGGAGAGGAAATAGGACTGGATCACTGGGAGATTTTTCACTACTCTTTCAATGGCTGGGAATAGTGACAGCCACCTTGTTGGCACATGTCTTAACAGACTCTCAAATTCCATGCCACAAAACTCAAAGTCGTCTTTCAAGTCTCTGGTCCTTGTGGCAGAACCTGAGAAGTGGCTGAAAAGTTTAATTACAAATACTTCCATGTCGTACGGTAGTTGTGCTGCAGCTTTTTTGGCTACATTGTGAATGATGTGGGCAACAAAGTTAGCCTTCTGGAGTGATGGGCACTTTTCTTTTAACCTGGTATACACACCAGATTTCTTCCCATAGTTCACACTAGTATTATCAGCCCCATAAGCTGAAATGCTGTTCCAGGGCAAGGAGTGCCTTTCCATAATGTTGGAAATTTGCTGTGAAATAGCCTGTGCAGATTCATCAGGGTCTTCATAGAAGTCCAAAAGGCCATTCACCACCCCTTCTTCTTTAGAACAATACCTCACAACAATTGGAAATAATTTTATGTTCCCCAAGTTGGAAGCATCTGATGAAATTGCAAATGAAGTGCCTGGATATTGAAGGTCATGCAGGAGGCATTCCAATGAGTGCGGTCCCAAAACATTTTCAACTATGGCTTCAGCCTTGGTTCTTCCACAAGATAGTTTCTTTGCAGGGTCCGAGTCACTGTACAACTGGCTGGCCAACTTTACTGCACAGTCCAAGCTGTTATAAGAAATATTGTGCTTAACAGCATGGAACACCTCAGAGACTTCTGCTGCAATGATCCTAAGTTCTGGTCCCTCAAGTTTTGCGTTCCTTGCCCACTTTGTCATCAGGTGAGTGGATTTAGCTTGAAGAATAGCAGTCTTATGTTGTTCAGTTGCTTCATGTTGTGCGACATTGTTTCTTCCACCGTGGGTCACTAGAAATTCTCTCTTGCAGTACCTGCAGAACACTTTGACATCACTGCATTTCTCAATCCAGTCGAATTCTGTTTTCCAAACGTCCTGCCACTTGCACATTCTCTTGCTGCTGGTTGATTGTGATGAAGCTGCTGCTCCCTTCATGCTTGAATCTGTACTTACCTGAAATGCAACATATTTACCAACACTGTGTTAGTAGGTGCAGTAACATAGTTACCAAAACTGTGTTAGTGGGTGCAGTAACATACTGCTGCCAGATATGCAACATAGCTACCAAAACTGGGTTAGTGGGTGCAGTAACATACTGCTGCCTGATATGCAACATAGTTACCAAAACTGTGTTAGTAGGTGCAGTAACATAGTTACCAAAACTGTGTTAGTGGGTGCAGTAACATACTGCTGCCTGACATGCAACATAGTTAGCAAAACTGTGTTAGTGGGTGCAGTAACATACTGCTGCCTGACATGCAATTTAGTTAACAAAACTATGTTAGTAGGTGCAGTAACATACTGCTGCCTGAAAAGCAACATATTTACCAGAACTGTGTTAGTGGGTGCAGTAACATACTGCTGCCTGACATGCAACATAGTTACCAGAACTGTGTTAGTGGGTGCAGTAACATACTGCTGCCTGATAAGCAACATAGTTACCAAAACTGTGTTTGTAGGGTGCAGTAACATACTGCTGCCTGACATGCAACATAGTTACCAGAACTGTGTTAGTGGGTGCAGTAACATACTGCTGCCTGACATGCAACATAGTTACCAAAACTGTGTTAGTGGGTGCAGTAACATACTGCTGCCTGATATGCAACATAGTTACCAAAACTGTGTTAGTGGGTGCAGTAACATACTGCTGCCTGACATGCAACATAGTTACCAAAACTGTGTTAGTGAGTGCAATAACATACTGCTGCCTGATATGCAACATAGTTACTGAAACTGTGTTAGTGGGTGCAGTAACATACTGCTACCTGATATGCAACATAGTTACTGAAACTGTGTTAGTGGGTGCAGTAACATACTGCTGCCTGATATGCAACATAGTTACCAAAACTGTGTTAGTGGGTGCAGTAACATACTACTACCTGATATGCAACATAGTTACCAAAACTGTGTTAGTAGAGTGCAGTAACATAGCTACCAAAACTGTGCTATTAGGGTGCAGTAACATATTGCTGCATGATATGCAACATAGTTACCAAAATTGTGTTAGTGGGTGCAGTAACATACTGCTGCCTGATATGCAACATAGTTACCAAAACTGTGTTAGTGGATGCAGTAACATACTGCTGCCTGATATGCAACATAGTTTCCAAAACTGTGTTAGTGGGTGCAGTAACATACTGCTGCCTGATATGCAACATAGTTACCAAAACTGTGTTAGTGGGTGCAGTAACATACTGCTGCCTGACATGCAACATAGTTACCAAAACTGTGTTAGTGGGTGCAGTAACATACTGCTGCCTGATATGCAACATAGTTACCAAAACTGTGCTAGTGGGTGCAGTAACATACTACTGCCTGATATGCAACATAGTTACCAAAACTGTGTTAGTAGGTGCAGTAACATAGTTACTAAAACTGTGTTATTAGGGTGCAGTAACATATTGCTGCATGATATGCAGCATAGTTACCAAAACTGTGTTAGTGGGTGCAGTAACATACTGCTGCCTGATATGCAACATAGTTACCAAAACTGTGTTAGTGGATGCAGTAACATACTGCTGCCTGATATGCAACATATTTTTTTCAAACTGTGTTAGTGGGTGCAGTAACATACTGCTGCCTGATATGCAACATAGTTACCAAAACTGTGTTAGTGGGTGCAGTAACATACTGCTGCCTGATATGCAACATAGTTTCCAAAACTGTGTTAGTGGGTGCAGTAACATACTACTGCCTGATATGCAACATAGTTACCAAAACTGTGTTAGTGGGTGCAGTAATATACTGCTGCCTGATATGCCACATAGTTACCAAAACTGTGGTAGTGGATGGAGTAACATACTGCTGCCTGATATGCAACATAGTTACCAAAAAAAGAAGAAAGTTTGGACAGGTATAAGGTTTGGGACTCTGTCATAGCACCTCTGGGTGTCAAAGCAAAATAGGTAAAAGCATTCATTTTAATTAATAAAGATATTTTTGTGACTTGATATTTGAGACTGGGCAGGCCATGGAAAATGTTTTGGGTGCATACGGACAAAAGAAAAATATTTATCCACGGTCAGAATATGTCATGCAAGCTTTTTACATACAAACAAAAAAAAAACTAAACAATGATCCAGTTTAGAACTGAAGTTGAAGCAAAAGAACATTTGTTGACTATATGTAAGGAAGTAATGGACACTATAAAAGTATATGATGAAAGAGCACTATTGATGGGATTCCGGATATTGGCAAAGGCTCTTGCCACCCCCATAGTGCCTTTTTTAGGCAAGGCTCAAATTCTAAACCTACCACCCTAGAACACAAAAAAGGAAAAAAAATAAGGGTAATGCTGCTCAATGCCAGAAGTCTAAATCTCAAAATGCACGCACTCGAGGCCCTTCTCAGTATGGAGAACATCGATGTCTGTGCTGTGACAGAAACCTGGTTCAAGGCTCCTGAGAGCACCCCAGCACTATCAGGTTTTACCTCATATCATGCGTTCCGGCCCCAAAATCCGGACAATACCAAGAAAGGAGGGGGGGTATCCATATTCATCAAGGACACCCACACCTCAAGACTGGTGGCAACGCACGATGCATCGGAGACCATCCAGGTGCAATTAACCATAGGTAAGACTGCTCTGCAAATTGTAGCATGTTACAGGCCACCCTCATAAACTCAGGAACCTCACATGGCTTTCCTGAAAACACTGGAGGGGATAAATGTATCTCCAAACACCATCATACTAGGTGACTTCAATTACCCTAATATAGACTGGGAACACTACTCAAGCCCAAACACCCTAGCCCAAAAGTTCCTGGAATTCATAAACTCAAATGCCATGGAACAACTAGTCACCATCCCCACAAGAGGAGAAAACATACTTGATCTCATCATCACGAACATGGGAGCACAATGTTCAACACCGGAAGTATACCCCTCACTGGTGAGATCAGATCACAAACTTATCTCGCTGGAGGTCCTCATCCCACCCCCACCTGAGAATAAAGAGACCACAGTAAAGAACTTCTCGAAGCCGACTTCACACTTCTAAAGACTAGTGTGGTCTCCTTTAAGGCCCCCGAGCGGAAAACAGTACTCAAGCCACTGAATCACTTACAAATGCCTTCTACCAGCACCTGCAGGACTGCATGGATAAGGCAATCCCAAGCAAAACAAAGACTCTTTGTACCAAAGGCAAGCGTCCAGTCTGGTGGACCCCAGCCATAAACAAACTCTACAACAAAAGGAGGAAGCTACTACAAGATAGAGCAAAATCCTTAAAAGGTAAGACACCTTTGATCACTATAAGTAAAAAACTAAGAGCTCTCATAAAATCATCCAAAGCAAATTTTGAGAGAAAAATAGCTAAAGACTCAAAAGACAATCATAAGGCCTTCTTTAGCTATGTTAGAAACCTGGGAGGAAACTCCCAGATATACTCAGAACTAGTTCAAAATGATGTGAAGATTACTGATCCTACAGACATTGCCAACATACTGTGACAGGTTCAGTGCAAACTTCTCCCCCCTCCCCAAAAGGAGAGATATCTATACCAAGCGATTGCAGCCCCCAAACATCTGTAGCATGCCCAAGTGAGAACTGCTCTCTCCAAAGCAAAAAATCACAGCATCCATGGGACCTGATGGTGTCCCCGGCTGTGTGCTCCACGAACTCAACGAGGAATTAAACCCACAGCTAGGACAGCTGTTTAATCATAGTCTCACCTCTGGATACGTACCCAGGGAGTGGCGCACTGCGACTGTGGTCCCACTTCACAAAGGCGGTGCCTCCACCGACCCTGGAAATTACCGGCCCATTAGCTTGACAAGCCTTATCTGCAAAGCCATGGAGAGGATCATAATGGACCTCATAAATAAAGACATAGGGAATTTGCAGACTTTGGATCCAACCCAGTTTGGCTTTGTCAAAGGCAGATCATGCCTTTTAAACTTGGTTGACTTTTGAAACAGTCACCAAAGCCATTGATGAGGAAAGGCAGTCCATACAGCCTACCTCGATCTGGCGAAGGCCTTGATACAATACCCCACTCGGGTATCATTGAAAAACTCATCAGCTTAAATGTTAACCCATACATCACAAGATGGGTTGCAAACTGGCTGAGTGACAGAACCCACAGGGTCAGAGTTGCTGGTGCCATGTCAGACTCAAAGCCTGTCACAAGTGGTGTCCCACAGGGCTCAGTCCTGGGCCCACTCTTGTTTGGCATCTACTTTTCAGTACAAGCAAACACAGGAGGGTTATGGCTGACAAAGTTTGCAGATGACTGCAAACTGGGCGCCGTGTCGAAAACACATCTGACACAGATATCCTTCAGAAGGGTCTCACAGAAGCGGATAACTAGTGCCAGAGCCATGGCCTAAAGTTAAATGCCAAAAATGCATAGTCATACCCTTGGGAAAAACAAGGTTACCCTAGCTACCATATAGGTGGCAATCCACTGAGCACAGAAGAAGTTATCAGGGACCTGGGGACCCAGGTTGACAGTAGCCTGTCTTCGACAGCCATGTAGCTAAA
The DNA here is from genome assembly GCF_019279795.1 of Protopterus annectens. Classification (NCBI taxonomy): domain Eukaryota; kingdom Metazoa; phylum Chordata; order Ceratodontiformes; family Protopteridae; genus Protopterus; species Protopterus annectens. The sequence continues at coordinate 1,879,462,355 of NC_056729.1, read as the reverse complement.
GTAGGTAGGATGGCCTTCTACATTGCTCACCTTATCATGAAGGGATTCACATCTAGATCAAGGGAGGTCATAGTCTCCCTATACTCATCACTCATCAGACCAATGATTGAGTACAATGCCCCATTCGGAATGTATCTGACCCGACACTTGCAGCAGCTGGAGAGGCCACAAAGTTCCTCACCAAAAGGATAAAGGGTCTCAAAATCTGTCCTATGCTGCCCGACTGAAAGAACTCCAGCTCTATTCAGTCGCACCGCTGCTCAGAGGTGACCTTTGCCTGACATACAAGGCCATGTCAAACCCAGATTTGATGAATATGCTTCACCTCAAAAAATCTAGATCCGTCAGAGCCACAAGGGTGGGAGACTTAAACCTCGACACGGCTATTAATAAGACGTGCTGGAGGGATAGATTCATCACCCAAACACTCCCTATGCTGTGGAACAAAATCCCGGTATATGTGAGGCAGAGCACCTCGCTGGCCTTGTTCAAGAGAAATCTTGACCAATGGGTGGGAGATCGCAGATATACCCCAGGGATTACCTCAGTGTCACTGCTCGACAGAGGCACAGCAAAATAATGGGTATAGTTCCCCATACTAAAGGGGTGGCGTAAGCCACAAAACTATGGGCTAGGCTTGTAAATGCCCTCGGGCAGATAGCCTAGTATGAACCTATGAACCTATGAACCTATGACTGGCTGATGGGAATATGGAGCAATACTGAAAATGGAACACGATAATGTTATTCATGTATCTAGTATTATTAATGTTCATGGTAATAGGGGTTTTGTGAAATACAGGGGTCAACCAAAAACTTATTTTTGTGAAAAAATGATCATTTAATCAATGAATGTGATAAAAAAGATGTCATTTATATGGTAAACTGGGCATAATGCAAAAAATGTGATTTAAATTGCAAAAAATGTGGCAATACTGGTCATTCATGTCTAGAATGTGAAATGAATGTGCAAGAAAATGAAAATGAAGTTACACAGGATAAAGAGATAGTAGAATGTGTTATAAAAGAAACTGTATAAAAAGATGTAACTGATAAAGAGGTTATACATGAAATTAAAGAAAATAAGGAAAAAGAAACAGAGGAGACAAGTGAGGAAGAAGTGGATTAGTGCGCAGTAAGAAATAAAAATAATTTGACAGGGAAAAGAGTTAAAGAAAATTCAAAAACATAATGCTTACAGAAAATAAGAAAGGAAAGGGAAATGGTGTGCCACAGTAGAGAATAGGTATATTACAATGGTGTGCCGCAGTAGAGAATAGGTATATTACAATGGTGTGCCGCAGTAGAGAATAGGTATATTACAATGGTGTGTCGCAGTAGAGAATAGGTATATTACAATGGTGTGCCCCAGTAGAGAACAGGTATATTACAATGGTGTGCAGAAGTAGAGAATAGGTATATTATAATGTTGAGCCGCAGTAGAGAATAGGTATATTACAGTGGTGTGCCGCAGTAGAGAATAGGTATATTACAATGGTGTGCCGCAGTAGAGAATAGGTATATTACAATGGTGTGCCGCAGTACAGAATAGGTATATTACAATGGTGTGCCGCAGTAGAGAATAGGTATATTACAATGGTGTGCCGCAGTAGAGAATAGGTCTATTACAATGGTGTGTCGCAGTAGAGAATAGGTATATTACAATGGTGTGCCCCAGTAGAGAATAGGTATATTACAATGGTGTGCAGAAGTAGAGAATAGGTATATTACAATGTTGTGCCGCAGTAGAGAATAGGTATATTACAGTGGTGTGCCGCAGGAGAGAATAGGTATATTACAATGGTGTGCCGCAGTAGAGAATAGGTATATTACAATGGTGTGTCGCAGTAGAGAATAGGTATATTACAATGGTGTGCCGCAGTAGAGAATAGGTATATTACAATGGTGTGCCGCAGTAGAGAATAGGTATATTACAATGGTGTGCCGCAGTAGAGAATAGGTATATTACAATGGTGTGTCGCAGTAGAGAATAGGTATATTACAATGGTGTGCCACAGTAGAGAATAGGTATATTACAATGGTGTGCAGCAGTAGAGAATAGGTATATTACAATGGTGTGCCGCAGTAGAGAATAGGTATATTACAATGGTGTGCTGCAGTAGAGAATAAGTATATAACAATGGTGTGCTGCAATAGAGAATAGGTATACTACAGTGGTGTGCTGCAGTACAGAATAGGTAGATTACAGTGGTGTGCTGCAGTAGAGAATAGGTATATTACAGTGGTGTGCCGCAGTAGAGAATAGGTATATTACAGTGGTGTGCTGCAGTAGAGAATAGGTATATTACAATGGTGTGCTGCAGTAGAGAATAAGTATATAACAATGGTGTGCTGCAATAGAGAATAGGTATACTACAGTGGTGTGCTGCAGTACAGAATAGGTAGGTTACAGTGGTGTGCTGCAGTGGAGAATAGGTAGATTACAGTGGTGTGCTGCAGTAGAGAATAGGTATATTACAATGGTGTGCTGCAGTAGAGAATAGGTATATTACAGTGGTGTGCTGCAGTAGAGAACAGGTATATTACAATGGTGTGCTGCAGAAGAGAATAGGTAGATTACAATGGTGTACCGCAGTAGAGAATAGGTATATTACAATGGTGTGCCGCAGTAGAGAATAGGTATATTACAATGGTGTGCCGCAGTAGAAAATAGGTATGTTACAGTGGTGTGCCGCAGTAGAGAATAGGTATATTACAATGGTGTGCTGCAGTAGAGAATAGGTATATTACAATGGTGTGCCGCAGTAGAGAATAGGTAGATTACAATGGTGTGATGCAGTAGTGAATAGGTAGATTACAATGGTGTGATGCAGTAGAGAATTGTTATATTACAGTGGTGTGCTGCAGTTTTGAATAGGTATATTACAATGGTGTGCTGCAGTAGAGAATAGGTATATTACAGTGGTGTGCTGCAGTAGAGAATATGTATATTACAATGGAGTGCTGCATTAGAGAATAGGTATATTACAATGGTGTGCTGCAGTAGAGAACAGGTGTATTACAATGGTGTGCTGCAGTACAGAACAGGTATATTACAATGGTGTGCTGCAGAAGAGAACAGGTAGATTACAATGGTGTGCCGCAGTAGAGAATAGGTATATTACAATGGTGTGCCGCAGTAGAGAATAGGTATATTACAATGGTGTGCCGCAGTAGAGAATAGGTATATTACAATGGTGTGCCGCAGTAGAGAATAGGTATATTACAGTGGTGTGCCGCAGTAGAGAATAGGTATATTACAGTGGTGTGCTGCAGTAGAGAATAGGTATATTACAGTGGTGTGCCGCAGTAGAGAATAGGTATATTACAGTGGTGTGCCGCAGTAGAGAATAGGTATATTACAATGGTGTGCCGCAGTAGAGAATAGGTATATTATAGTGGTGTGCCGTAGAGAATAGGTATATTACAATGGTGTGCCGCAGTAGAGAATAGGTATATTACAATGGTGTGCTGCAGTAGAGAATAGGTATATTACAATGGTGTGCTGCAGTAGAGAATAGGTATATTACAATGGTGTGCTGCAGTAGAGAATAGGTATATTACAATGGTGTGTTGCAGTAGATGCACATACTATTGTTTTAGAAAATATCAGATTTTTAATAGAGGAAGAAAGAACACTAACTGAAAAACTTTGGAATGGTGTGATAGTTTGGAACATGGGGAAAGAAGCATGCTCGGGCATATGTATATTATGTCAAGAATGCATTAAAGTATTACATGTAACCTTAGTGGAACTAGGCCAAACTACGGTAATAGATGTGAGATGGAAAATATATGTATAGAGTTATAGCTTTATATGCATATGTAACAAAAAAAGAGAGAAATGATGTTTAAAAATATTCTTGAATATGTTTGTGTAAATATGGATATTATAGTGGTGGGTCATTTTAATTTTAATTTAAGGAAAAATAAGAGCAATTGCGATGCTAAAATGGCTAACGAGATTCTGAGAAGTGGAAAGTGAAGTGTATGGGAGAATAACCACTGAACCTATAAAACGAATGAGATTAGGACAGAAATTGATTATTTTTTAATATGTGATGGTTTAAAAGTTATAAAAAAAGGAATTAAGTATGCTGTATTTTCAGACCATGTGGCAATATAGGTTAAAGTACAAGAAAATGAAGAATATATAAAACTAGGAAAAGGAATAAAGAGAATTAATGAAAATGAATCAGAAGAGAAAAAACTTGTGGAATTATGGAAAAAAAACATATGACTATGAGGGAGTTTTATGAGAATTGGACTGTTTGGTAGCTTAATTTTAAAGAAAAATATAAAAAAGTATGTTTAGAATGTATAAGGAAGAAAAGAAAAAGAGAGATATAAGATATTAAGTCAAGAAACATTTAGAGACTTAGAGAAGAAAAATCCTTTTATGAAAAAGAAAGAGAAATATATAAAATTAATCAAATTAAAATTAACAACTTGTTATATAAGAAAAAATATTGTGTGCAAGGAAAGAAAGAGGTATCACCATATTTGAGTAAAATAAAAGAAGGAAAAATAATAAGAGAATTAAAAAATAAGGAAGGTAAGCAAATAAAGACAGCAAGAAGGAATATACAAAACAATTAAAGAATATGTATTGGAATTATTTGCTAAGAGAAAAGAAAACATAAAACAAATTTATAAAGTTGAAAAATTAAATAAGGAAGATAATGAATATTTAGAACAAAAAAATAGCCATGAAAGAATTGAATAACATTCTAAAAGATATTAACATGAATTCTGCAACAGGACTGGACGGAATTGAATATGGTATGTATAAATAAATGAGAGTGGCAAAAAATAATTTTTATAGAAGTTATGACTGAATGGTTAGAATCTGGAATTAAAGGGAAAGAGATATGTACAGGAGTTATACATTTTTTATTTAAAAAAGGAAATAAAGAGGAGATAAAACATTGGTGACCTATAACATTGAATAATACAGATTATAACTTTTTTTATGAAAATAATAACAACAATGTTACAGAAAAAAATGGATAGAATATATAACCAAAATATATTTGGAAGAAAAGGAAGTCAAAATTTATTATGGATAATAAGAGAAATAATTGATGCTTTCATAAATAAAAATGTAGAAGCAAAGGTTATGATAGGGGATATAAGTAAAGCTTACGATCATATTCAATATAACTCATTACGGGGAATTTTGCAGGCATATAATGTAAGCAAAAAATATTACAAGTAATACAATCTGTTTATGAAAGGAACTATGTGAAACTAAATGTAAATGGCTGGATTGGGGAAGAAATAAAAATAGAATATGGAATAAAGCAGGGCTGCCCAGCTAGTAGTTAATTTTCTCATTAGTTATGAATGTAATAATGAAGGAAATTAATAAAATGTCAAGTAGTGGTGAATACAAAATTATGAAGGAAGTACAATTGCCAATAATGTATAATTATGTGGATAATATTGTATTAATTGTTAAAAATAAAGTATGGATGGAAAAATAAATGAAAATATAAGTATAAATTAAAAAAATGGCTTAAGTATAAATAAGAAGAAAAGTAAAGGATTTGGTTTTGTAGGTATGGCAGGAGGTGTTGAGTTCAATGAAAAATATATATATTATGAATAATATCTGGAAGGAATGAATACAGATAACAATGGGATAATGTACTCAAAGACGTAAAGGATATGACTTATTTTTGGAAATCCTAGATTTTCATATAGAAAAAAAGCACACTTATTGAACACCATGGTAATAGGAAAATTTGCTTATGTTGTCAACATCTATATGATTCCTATTAAGTATGAAAAGGAATTAATGATGATTATATTCTCTTTTATATGGGGCTTTAGACTGAATCCAGTCAAAAGAGGGATTCTGTATATGAAAGAAGAGCAAGGAGGTTTGGGTTTAATAAACCCAATAGTACATGCAGCATCTTTAATTTTATGTAAGGTACTAAAAGGAATTATGAAGGAAAATAAAAACTTGATAGAAATGATACTATATTATAAATACAAAGAATTATGGGAAGGAATGGAAGTTAAAAAACAAAGTAAAAGCAATGTGAATGAAGAAATGAAAGAGTACCAAAACAAAATTGTGTTATGGAAAATAAGAAAAGAATATATGTGAGAAAAATAGAAAGGAATGGTACTTAAGTATTATGAAAACATTTTACTGTATTGATCCATGGAAAGATTTAGAAATAGATAAGAAAAAAGCCATAACTATGAGATATAATAGCTATAAAAAGATTAAAGAATGTAATGATTTTTTATGGAGATTGTCTATTAGAAAATTGCTGGGTAAGGCAAATATGCCATACAAAAAAGAAAGAATATGTAATAAATGTGGAAAGTTTGAGACTACTGAGCATGTGTTTTTGAAATGTGAAAGAGTTAATAATTTATGGAAAGAAATATATAAAGATAATAGGGTGAAAAGTCTGTTAAAATTTGAGCAAATAAATATGGACATAATAGAATTTGGTTATTATGGTGCACACAAACAGAAAGAAGTGAAAAAAAATGGACAGAGTAATATTTTATGCTTCATGGACTATAAGGAATGAGAGACTGAATGAAATTAAATACAATGGAAAATGGACTTTGACAAAGCTTTTGGAAAAATAGTGTTTTGGTTGTGGATAAAAGAGTGGGTTAAATGCTTAAATTGAAGTTTATAATTAATGAGATTTGTAAATAGATGTAAATATGTAAATAATATCCAATGTATATATCAATAAAAAACCTACTCTTTGCGTATGAGGACTCTATTCACTTATAAGTACTGAACACTCTTTTAAGTTTTGTAATTACTGAATGTAGGCGCTAGGGGAGGTGATATTAAAACAAAAACAGAATGCTTAGAAGTTAAATGAATGTTAATTTTACAATCTGGCAAAGGGAAAGGACTAAATGAGTATATACCTTTAAAACCCTTGCTGAGATCACGTGATTGAACAGGTGATTTTGAACTTTCCTGACTGTATTTTAAACACCGTTTGTTAGTTTTGTTTAGAGCTGATAACGCACCTTTGGTTTGAAGGCACTCATCTGTTATATTTTTACTGTTTTTATTTTTTGGATTAAACAAGTGTTTTATACAGTGCTTTGTTAGCTGTTTTTTTTTGTTTTACTTACAACCAAAGACATGTTTTTGTGTGGTAAAAATGATAATTTAATTAAAAATTGTGACAAAAAAGAAATGTTTTATTTGTGGTAAAGTTGGTCACGAAGCAAAAAAAAAATGTAAGCAAAAATGTATAAAGTTTGAAAAACTAGGACATTCATGGCTGGACTGTAATGCTAAAGAGAATTATACACAGGAAGCAAAATCAGGCCAAGATAGGGAGAATGTTTTAGTAGATAATACAGAAGAAGCACAAAAAAGAAAAAAAGTGAATGAGGAAGATATAAGAATGGAAATAAACAAATGTATGAGGGAAACGAAAGAAAAATAAGGAGAGATGGAGGAAGAAGTAAGTGCTTCAAGTGATGAAGGGGAAGATAAATGGATACAAGTTAAAAGTAAAAGAAATTCTACTGAGAAAAGAGTGAAAGCTAGGACAGATTCATGAAAATGAAAAAAATTAATTGGGTGGGTGTTCCAGGAACTCATCCAGTTATGATGAGCTCCTCCAGTAGATCTGCTCACCTCCTTTTAAAACAGACAACTCAGCATATTCTATTTCAGAATTCCTTGCAAGTAGGTCTGGAGAACAGATGCTTTTTTATTTCCATGGACAGGAATGTTCCTTTATGCATTTCTATCATTTCCACTGAAATCTAGAATCATTCTGAAGAATCAGAAGAACTCTCCAAAGATCATTGTGATGACTTCCTTCTGACCCAGGCAACCATGGTTCTCCCTTCCTATGGAAATAGCCAAGGGCAATTACCACAAACTTCCTCAAAGACTGCATCTACTCACACAAGACCAAGGGAGTTTAATGTACCCCAGTCTGAAATAACTACAACTAACTACCTGGATGATTCAATTTTGATATCTTTTAGGCACCTTGTGTCTAAGGATGTGCGGCAGGTACAAAGGAGGCAATAAATTCTGCTGCTAGAAAATCTTATGTTAGTATCTGGAAGAGACTGACTAGCTGATGCCAATACAAGCATAACAACTCCCTGTCAGGGATTTTTACCACTGGTGTTTTTGTAATTCTGCGAGTTACTATCTTCTGGTGTATTTGTCAGCACTTTCAACATTTCTACCCATGGATCCTCATCTTTCTTCACAAACTTTGTTCAAGCTGTTCTTGAAAAGGAGTTTGCTTTTAAAACAGATGACACCTTTTTAGGGTCTTATTTTTGTGTTGGAAAAGTAAATCAGATCATCAAACTTTTTTTTGGCTCATGAGTTGGTAGACCATTTTTTTTATTACTACTGAAATTTGCAAGACCTGAGTTGCAAGCTTTCATAGTCAGTGAACACAATCTGGTTTTCCAAAGATATGGTTACTTTAAGAACAAATCCCTCATTCATGCCAATAGCAGTTTCAGAAATTATTTGGAATCAAGCCATCATTCTTCCTGTATTTTTTTCTGAACCTTAAAACCAGGGAGAAAGGATTCTCCATACTCTGCACATTCACGGGCCAGTCAGGTGTTACCTGGACAGAACAAAGTCCTTTAGGAAACCTGTACAGCTGTGTATTGCCTGTGACAGGACAATATTGGGCAACCCAGGTCAAAACTGACCATTTCTTTGACTGTCCATTGCTATTTCTTTTGTTTCCCCCATAATCAAGCCATACTCTACCACAGCCTTGGCTTGTTTGATGGCATATTGGAAAGGGGAGGACTGTAGAAGTAGTCTAGAGACAGCTATTTTGTCCACTGTACATATTTTACAGAGCACTACTAACAAGAATCATTTTCCAGATTCAGGTACGCTTTGCTAGGACTGTCCTACAGGGGACCCTAGATCCTAATCCTTCCTTCTTTCAGGTAGGATAAGCTATGGTAAATTTCTCATATAGCTAAGACTACTGCAGCAGTGATTTATGATGAAAATAGTTCAGTTGACTAAGTTGCACTTACCCTACCAGGAAATATTCAATTAAATCACTGCTGCAGTAGTCACACTCTTGTCCATCTCCCTGATTTCTATATTTTTTCTAGTGTACTAGTTATGTATTCTACCTGTTTTATATTTTTTAAGGACAGCAGCCACCCTCTTTTTTCTAGCCAAGAAAGTCCTGAAGTATTCTGGTGCCCAAGCTGTTGTTTTCTCCTGGAGCCCAAAACACAGCAGCCTGAGCACATGTTTAAGGTTAAATGAAAGCTTCTGGAAGACTGGCCAGCTGTTATATCCTTGGCAGGATGTAACCCCTATGCCCAAGACTACTGCAGCAATAATTTAATCGAACATCTACTGTAATGGTAAGTTTACTTGCACAACTGTACTTTCTCCATCGAGTCATCTTGCTTCATTAAGGACAGCTAATTCAGTCTTCTAAAACTGTAATGCATCAGTGCACACTACACTACAGATACAAAATTTTAACCCTGCCATAATTTTTTCATTCCACTCTTTTGTGCAAACATAAAAGTTATACCTACAAGGGCATTCAAAATGTAGTTATGAAGTATGTACAGGTAACCCTTATAGTAACTACTCTGTGTCTGTACATTTATTCTTGTTATGCTGCTGTTTACTTTCTGGGTGTCTTGTTTACCTGGACTGTTTCACCTGGCTTAGTGCCTGAAAGGGGTCCATTTGATTGACTCTATTACTCACTCAGTAAAGAAAATTAAATAAATAAAAATAATGAAGTATCCAAAAAGTCTACAGAGCTTGAAAGAATGCTGGTTAAATTCTTCAAGGAATACAAAAGATGCTTTTTTTTGTAAAGGTCAAAGTGCATAATTGCTCAGTAAATCAATGTTATTGCCTTGAAGTTGCATATTGCATGATGTTTCATAATGTTATAGTGCAGCTTCATGACATCCTTTGTAAAATGTTTATCAAAGATTCACCTGGGCACTTGCAACAGATCACTTCCTAAGATTCCTAGTGTAACCACCTGCCCGAATGCCATAAATATCAGAAAAGTACCTTACACCATTTTGAAATATGAATTTCACTACTCCCCCTATTGCAGCAGCATATAAGATCTGTGGATTGCAGACTTTTCCATTTGTCCTGCACATATTTCAGATGGTGGACTAATTCAAAATAATCCAGTAAATAAAGAGCCTTTTCCAGGGCCATCACAAGATCAAGTTGTGCAGTACCAGCATAAACTTGCAATTAAGTATACTTGACTGGTTATACTGGGAGCTTTTGAAAACTGGCAGACCTATGTTCGAATCCACTGCCATCATATAGTGTCACTCAAATACCAGTGCACTCATTGAGACACCAACTAAATTTGAACATTGTTTTAACAATGCAAGCCAAACCTCCACTTGTTTAAAATGGAATCCAGGTGCACACCATATACACCATGGCATACAGTTTTTTTTTTAATTATGTATTTCTTTTGTACAAGGAAATCTGCCACAGTACATTTTTTAAAGCCCTGACATATATATTTTTAAATCTTGGGTATGACCCTGGCTGTCTGTATTTGCTACACCTATAATTAACTGCATTTCTTATTGGCTATGGAAGCCACATTCTCACTATTTTTGTAATGACATCAGCATCACCCCTCATTTTTCCATTTTTGTACATGGAGAGGTGTGTCACATCACGTTTTTCCAGCCAAGAAAGTTGTGAAGCATTCTGGTGATCGGGCTGGTGTTTTCTCCACATGGGGGAGCCCAAGACACAGCAGCCTGAGCAAATGTTTAGGGTTAAGTGAAAGCTTTGGAAGACTGGCCAAAAGTTATATCACTGGCAGGAAATAACCCATATACCTAAGCCTACAGCCTATTTACAAAATCACTTCAGATATTTACAGCCTTTATAGATCTAGAAAAAAATCTGAGAATCCTGTCATGTGACCTGGCAAAACAGTCTACAGACTATTCACTCTAAAAAAAGAACCACAGATGTCTAATTACAAACTGTAAAACTTTTCTTTAATTGCTGTGAAATCAAATACAGTAGCATCTAGAAAGAACTTTATATCAACTTAAACCAAGCTTTGTTCCTTCTTCATGGAAAATATACATTTTATTTAGTTATCTTTTATAACAGCACTTTATGATGTATTGCAAAGTAGTCAGAACTTTAAGATACCCTGTTACAGTTTCATAGGTAAATACTAGGCAAATCAGTCTGCAGACTGTTACTTGGCTAGCCAAAAAAACAGAAAGTGGCCAAAAGTGAGAATCAAACCTTGCACCTATGAGGTAAACACTTTACATTATGCCACTCCCAATTAATTCAAACACCTTGCATTGAAACAGAACCTACAGCTTTCTGCACCAAAGGCAAGTGTGTTACCAGATGAGCCACCAAGACCACATACACTCTCCGACAGGATGTTAATCTAGAAGTACAGACAGAAAGAAATCTGCAGCTTCACAGCTGCATATTAACTCACAAAGAAGCACTGATGAAAAAAAAAAACAATTTGCTGACATCTTGTTTATGTTTGCCAAAATGCTACAGTTAACAAGAATAAAAATAAATAAAACTGAACTAATTAAATTGACTGTAGCAGCAAATACAAGACCTACTCTTTCCATTTCTCCTCCCTAAGTGCAGCTCTTAAAAAGGAACACTTAGCAAGCATGGTAAAAAAAAGTAATAATAGTAACTGCAGTACCAATACAGTGACAAGGACCTGCTATTTCCATTCACATCACTAACCATGGTTAGTGAGCACGGAAAAATAAATAAAACAAAACTAACATAAATAACTGCAGCAGCAGTTGCAAAGACCTGTGCATGCACGTGTGTATGGCTACATTTGTGTGTATAGAGGGATGTTTTGCACTATATGTGTTTGATATTACTGTTACTAAAATGTATGTATTTCTTTACTCATTTAATCTGATGTGGTGGAAACAGTCAAGAAAGTGTCTGTAATTGTTGGGCACATGTGTGTGTATTTGATGTGTGCATGTGCCTGGGCTAGTGCGTGCGTGTGTGTGTGTGGGGGGGGGGGGGGTCTATATCATATGAGTGAATCGCACAAATTGCGAACGCTCATAATATCAAACGTACTGGACCTCAAAGTGCTTTTTCTGAGATCGTTGTACAGTGAAGAATGGGATATTTGCCCTTTCCTCACTGTAGTGTGATCTTGGAGTTGGAATATATATTTAGCGGGGGGGGGGGCACAGCCCCCCACAATAGGAGGTTCGAAGTCTGGTACATTCGATATTATGAGCGTTCGCAATTTGTGTGATTCACTCATATGATATAGACCCGTGTGTGTGTGTCTGTGTGTGTGTGTGTGTGTTTATGCACATTTGAGTTTCTACATACGTGAGAAACTGTTTCTCTGCCTCTACATCTGTCTGTGTGTATGTATTTGTGACTCCATGTGTGTGTGTAGACATTATTAAATAATTGCATAACTTATATTCCAGGTGCTCCAGCAATGATTACAGATCATGCAGCAACTTTAAAACATTAAGCAAAGGAACTATTTTATGGCAAAAATGTAAAAAAAAAATATTTATACTAATAATAAAGATTTAAAACAATTTAACAGATAACCCATTTTCTATATAAAGTAATGCCCTCCAGAGCGGATGTTACAGAGTAAATAATGGACTCTCCAGGGAGGACCTCTCTTAAGCATCGGGCCTCACAGCACCCCTGGACTTGTAACACCTATCAGACATTATAATTTGCTTATGAGAAGAGTACAGCATGCAGTAAGTGAAGTTAGATTTCCGCCTGACCTATTATGAAGGCTCTGTAGAAGATAAAGTAATGCTTCCCAGTGTTCTTTTACTGCACATATTTCTTTTGACACAAAACTTTGTAGTTGCATGACCCTGTAGGTCTTTACACCACTTGATCCCATCTACAACGTATTTAGCTTAAGTATTACGAGTCCACAATACTGAGCATGATAAAGATTTTGTCAAATGGAACAACAGCAGAAAAGATAATGAGACATAGACTGTGGCTTTAACTCAGAACCATAAACACTGTCACACCACAGCACACTACTATAGCAATAACCCACGCCTGGGTGTGGGTAATGCTGGATTTACCCACGGTTGGCGTGGTTTGGTCCCGAGGGCGAAGCCCGAGGAACCAAACAAAGACAACTGTGGGTAAATCCAGCATTACACACCCAGAAGTGAGTTATTGCTATATCTAATGACATTATTTAAGAAAATAAATAATTACTTTTCTTAAATAATGGCATTGTATAATGCCTCTTTGCTGCCCTTCCGCAGCTGTCTGGTATTCCGCGGCAGTTCTGATGTACTGCGCATGCCTACGCAGTACATCAGAGCTGTGGGCAAAAGCAACGGAGAACGCAAGATCTCCGTTGCTTTTACTGTTCGCTATGTTAAATGGGTTTAACATAGCGAGACAGCTTTAAAATAAGCAACGGAGATCTCCGTTACTTATTTTAAAGCTGTCTCGCTATGTTAAACCCATTTAATTTAGCGAGACAGGTTTAAAAAAAAAAGCAACGGAGATCGCAAGATCTCCGTTGCTTTTTATTGTGTCGCTATGTTAAAGGAGTTTAACATAGCGAGACAGCTTTAAAAAAAGCAACGGAGATCTGCGTTGCTTTTTTTAAACCTGTATCGCTTTGTTAAACTATTTTAACATAGCGAGACAGTGTTTTATACTAACGGAAAAAGTCCGGGCGACCGGACCTTTTTCCATTAGTATATCGAGGGATTTACAACGGGCACGCTGGTTGGGCTGGCCAATCAGCGTGCACGTTTTAGAGGAGGAATTGTATAATATGTTTTTGTACTCGGTTTCAAATTTTTTGGACTAACCCATATGGTGCACTGATCTCTTTTACAATGACTTTCCTTATGTGAGTATCTGAAGCCTAATGGCTGCACCAGTGATATTTTTAATATCTCACTGTTGTAGTCTTAGTAAAACTGTACATAAGAAAAAAAAATCTTATGGCTTGTTGAATGCTGTGAAACTCCCATTCTTCATTCTGATATTTCCATTGCATTGCTTATTTTGCAGCTGAAGAATGCAGGATCAGTTTGTAGACCACCAGCTGGATCATGTGATTTACCAGAATACTGTACAGGGACATCACCATACTGTCCTGCCAATGTCTACATCCATGATGGTTCTACCTGTGCAAACGGTGCTGCCTACTGTTACAATGGAATGTGCCTTACACATCAGCAGCAGTGTGTTCAGCTCTGGGGACCAGGTAAATTCCTCTTGTTTTCTTCAATTCACCAACATACAGTGGTTCTTAAGATGGATATTCAATGATGGATGTAATAGCTTTAGTATGCCTAAATGTGTTTGGAGCTGTTAGTTGGATTTACGTGCTGCTGTGGTGTTTTGTTACCTTCTCACAAATAAAGCTGTAAAAAGAAAAGGAGCCGTGTTTCTTCCACTGGTACTATCTTGTTTTGATGGTTCTACCTGTGCAAACGGTGCTGCCTACTGTTACAATGGAATGTGCCTTACACATCAGCAGCAGTGTGTTCTGCTCTGGGGACCAGGTAAATTCCTCTTGTTTTCTTCAATTCACCAACATACAGTGGTTCTTAAGATGGATATTCAATGATGGATGTAAATAGCTTTAGTATGTTACCACATTTTCTTCCAAACTAGGTTATTTATTATGAGGAGCTCAAAGTCTAAAGGAGAATTCTAAGAACTGTTATGGTGTTGTTCATTTAAATAATTTATAAATGAGTGTGGTACAGAATACTCTCAACGTATAGATGGTGAGAGTTATGGAAGATATTTAATCCACTGGGTCTGCTCAAAGACTGTAGCTTGCCTTATGTACATATATCACACCACCCTACCCCTACTTTTCCATCTGTCTCAATCACTAAATAAGCAGTATTATAGGTTCATAGGCTGGTACTAGGCTATCGGCCCTAGGGCCTATACAAGCCTAGCCATAACAATTCCCTGGCTATTTCTTCCCACACTATTTACTTCCCTGGACCACTGTTAAGCAGGGCGACTGACGTGATCCCTGGGGTGAATTTCCTTTCTCCCATCCAGTCATCAATGTTCCTTTTGAAGAGGACAAAAGAGGTGCTCTACTTGACATGTATGGGCAGTCTATTCCAGAGTCTGGGGAGTCTCTGAGTCAGGAACCTATCCCTCCAGCATGTTTTGTTTATTGTGATGACAAGGTTTAGATCCCTGGAGCGTGTGGCTCTGAGGGACTGGGATTTCTTTAAGTGTAGCATGTCCAACAGCTCTGGGTTTGACATGGCCTTGTATGTTAAGCAGAGATCGCCTCGGAGTAGACGATATGCGACAGAGTATAGCTGGAGTTTTTTAAGGCGGTCAGCATAGGGCATCTGCTTTAGGCCTGTGATTCTTTTAGTGAGGTATTTCTGCGGCCTTTCCAGTTGTTCCAGATGTCTTCAGAGGTACATACCAAATGGGTATTTGATTAGGAAATTGTGATAAATAAGTGACCACCAAATAGAGATAACCTGGTTAATAAAACATACAAGGATACACACATAATTACACACATACATAAACAAAAAGCAATCACACAGATAACTACATACATAGGTGCATACTATTCTTTTCCAGAAGGCTATGATGGTAAAACTTGAGAGGCTGCCACGAATCAGATCCTCGAGGCAAGACAGTAAGTCTTTATCTCATTTGATCTCATCACTACTGCCTGCTTATAGGGAGTAGTTGAGATGTAATAATTTAAAATTAACGCAGTGACAGAGCTTTGAAGTTGCTTGCACTCAGTCCCCAGCTGTTTCATTAAAGATTACAATGAGCAATTTAGCCGTCTTGATTGCATAAGGTACCTTGAGACACATCACCAATTGCCTCAGCCTCACTTACATACTCTTATTGTAACCACATATTGTGACAAAATCCCAGGACTAAATGACATTTTAAACGCCTTTATTAAATTAATTTAAGACATAGATAAATGTGGATTGACTTTATATCCTCGAAATACTGAAATATCGAAATTCAGTATTTCGAAGCTATAAACTCGAATCTTTAAAACCACGAAAACACAGAACCGTGAAATTCAAAATCTCGCACACCGGAGATTTTGAATTTCATGGTTGTAACACACACACACACACAGGCTCTCTACTACTTAAACGCATGGGGGGACAAGCCCCCCTGCACCCCCATGTGGGTTGCTGTGCCCCCCACACCCCCGTACTTATATATTCTAACTCCGAGGTCGCACTACACACAAACACACACACAACACCACCACACAAGTTACATTCTGCTCGCACACAAACATCACAACAACAAAACACACTAACACACACCACAGCCCCTACACAGAACCCTTAACACACACACACACTTACCTGAATCCGGAAGCTCAGAAGGAAGAAATTCAAAACCTCCAGTATCCGGATTCCACTTTATGGGCTCAAAATACTGAATTTCGACATTTCAGTATTTCGAGCTTCTAAAGTGAATCCATAAATGTGCATTAACAAAAAATAAAGTAAATCGTACTAACCTTTTTCATTTACATGTATTATACATCACATATATTGTCTTTCTTTGTAAGTGTCATCAATCCAACATTACATAATTTGCTGAATTCCTGTCTTTCCTTAAACCTCACTCCTTCTCCTGAACATTATTCTGCATACAATGTTTCTAAAATTTCCATTTCTTTCCATGCAACTTTCTACTTCCCCTTCCTAAATATCCTTCCACCAGTTCCTTTATCTCTTTTATATTATCAAATACAATTGGTTTACACTTTGATTTCCATTTTCTAGCAATTGCTTTTTCGACAGCCAAAAGAATTAAACTTAATAAGGTCTTAAAATATCTAAGCAATTCAGATCCTATATCGCAGCTCAAAAGAATAGTTTCCTTACATTAGCTCACAGAGTATTTCTGACAAAAAGTATTTCTAATACAACAGATGCCTAAAGGAGATTTTTAAAATATACCAGCTGATTACACTCCCAAAACATGTTCCAGTTAACCTCTTTTTCCCCATTACATTTGTCAGCTACCTGATCTACAATTCTTTGAAGTCTGCTTGGGATATAAATATACCTATGCAAACATTTCCAAACAAAGATCCTAAACCTTCTGGACTGTGTTGCATACTTGAGAGACTTACAAATATCCTCCCATTGATCTCTTGTAAATTGCTTTTCTTGTCTCTCTTCCCAGTGTTTTCTAACCTCCTCTGATTGATTCTGGTAGTTATCATGCAATATTTTATATGCCGTACTAATTATATAGGAGTTATGTACTTACCATAACTTGGCATCTGTGTTGTCCATTTTCATTCTTTCTCACTGATGGGTCTTCAGATTTGACATCAGATCTGATATGGCCACATTTCCAAGACTTATGGATCTGAGTCTTGAGCTCCTCCCTTTTCCCATAATGCAACATACCTTCCCTAACTCCTAAATCTGATATTGTCCTTTTCATTCTTCCTCACTGATGGGTCAGAGTCCCCAGCTACGTAACTCTTGGGTGGCCCCAAGGAAGGATATGCCGTAGCACTGTCACACCAAAAGATGCCCTGCTTCAGGAGTCAGTGTCCAATTTGTAGTGTGAGACAAAGGTATAAGTATTTGACCAAGTGACTGCAGCACAAATGTTATCAATTGAGGCTCTAGTAGAAAAAGCAGATGAAGTAGCCATAGATCTGATAGAGCGAGCTTTTGGAGTTTGAGGCAATTCAATACCCTTTTGGGAGTAAATGAAAGAACTACAATCTGTAATCCATTTAGCCAAGGTCATTTTGGAAATTGCTTGACCTAAATGACTTGGTGTGAAGGAAACAAGCAATTGGTCCAACCTTCTGTACTTCTTTGTTCTGTGAAGGTAGAAATGCAGTTGTCTATGAACATCAATGAGGTGCAACATGTATTCACTTTTATTAGAAAAACTGGGAAAGGAAAATGGCAACTGAATTGATTGATTAATGTTTGATTCTGTGGCTACCTTAAGCATAAAGGAAAGGTTGATTCACAGAGATACCCAGTCTTTGTGGAAAATGATGTAAGGACGTTTGACTGATAAAGTTAGAAGTTTGGACACTCTCTTAGCTGAAGTAATGGCTACCAGAAATTTTGTTTTCCATGAAAGATATTTCATGTCCCAACATGAAAATTAGATATGGTGGCCAGTTGAAGTTTTATGGTAGAAAACCTGTCTCCTGCTTCGAAAAGAATACTAAGAAAGAGAAGGATGGCTGAGGTTGGAGCTGAAAAAGGGTCAATAGTCTCCTCTGAGACCCATTTGGAAAACCTCTTCCACTTGCTGTTGTAGACCTTTTTGGTGGAGGTCTTTTGGGAAGCCAAAATTATGTCATGGACTAGTGAGACAAGCCTGGACCTTTTTATTATCATGGGAAGTGGAGAAACTATTCAGTCAGTTTGAGGGTGTGGAGATTAGGGTGGTGTTGTTCTAACGGGTGAAATAGGAGGTCCTGATTGGGTTCCAGCATCCATGCAGGATATCTGAGGTGATACCACAGAAAGGGGAATCATACTTGACGAGGCTAGAAGGAGGCAATGAGGATTACTGAGCTCTTCAACCTGCTGGCTTTCTGTAGGAACTTTGAGATCAATGAGAGAGGGGGATAAGCAGAAAGGAGCCCTAGGGGCCAATCACAGACCTAAGCATCCCTCGGTGACTCCCCCTGCGGAGGGATCTAAGCAAAGTACTTGCTGCACTTCTTGTTGAGGGGAGAGGCAAAGAGGTCACGAGAAGGCTGGCTCCAGTGGCTGAAAATCTTATTCGCTATTGACTGATTTAAGATCCACTTGTGAGGAATCAGAATGGACCTGCTGAGTCTGTCTGCTAACGTGTTAAGTTTTCCCTGGAATGTGCAATGCAACTGGAAAGCACCTTGAAAAGATTGTCCATTACCAGACAGTAATGGCCTCTCTGCATAATGGATAGGATCTGGTTCCTCCTTGCTTTTGACACACCAGACTATTGACATGTTGTCTGTGTGTATAGCAATATTTGCCAGAGGGCAAATGTCCAGAAAGGTTTGTAACATTAGGAGGACTGATCTCATCTCAAGGACACTGATATGCAGTTTGGTCTGGAAGGAGGACTATGTGCCTTGGACCATCTTTCCCTTGTAATTCCCCCCCTCCCCAACTGGGAAGAGTCTGTGGTCACTGTGGCTACTGGTGGGAGAGAACAACCTGCCCAGAGACAGGTCATTTGAATGTATCCAACACTGGAGATGACGTCTGCAAATTGAAGTCAATTTGATTGGAATGGATAGAGACTGCTAAAGGAGGGACCATTGAACCAACAAGGCCCATTGTAGAACTCGCTTGAAAAATCTTGCTGAGGGAACTAGAATGATAGCAGCTGACAGTGAGCCCAGCAGTCAGAGCACTAATCTTGCCAGGGAAGCACAGAGATCTAGTAAATCCTGAACTTGTTGTCTCAGAGATTCTATGTGATGTACCGGTGGTGAACCTACTTGAGTTGCCATGTTTAGTCGTGTTCCTATAAATTCTAGGTCTTGTACAGGTGTCAGGTTTGATTTCACAAGATTTATCGTGATACCAAGAGATTTGAACTGAGTAATCCCTGGGCTGGATCATTTGATGGCTTGTTGTGGCAGTAAGGAGCCAATCGTCGAGATAGGGAAACACCTGGAATCCATTTAGCCTCATGTGAGCTGCTACGACTGATATACATTTGGTAAACACCCTAGAGGCTGTGGTGAGTTCAAAGGTCAGTGCTCCGAACTGGTAGTGATTAGTTTCTAGACAAGGCAGCAAATGTTTTCTGGACTGACTGTCTATTTTGAAATGATAGTAAGCATCCTGGAGATCTACAGAGTACATCCAATCATCCTTATGTATTAGTGGCAGCATGGCCTGGACCATTACCATCTGGAACGTTGACTTCTTCACATACTGATTTAAGTTACTGAGATACAAAATTGATCTTTAGCAACTTCAACCACACCCTATAAAAACATTTTCTATGTCATCAGACCCGCCCCTCCTCTTTCCCTAACAGGTGAACTCCATTCACTCTCTCTAGGGCCTTTCCTTTCTATCCCTAAAACAGGAATTTCATCTACTAACCACTAGCATATTGGACTAACAGACTTTCCATATTTCTTCACCCTTAACTTTCCCATCCTTCTGCAACTACTTGTATCTAATGTTCTGATCCTCATTCTTTACCATACTCCTACCTGACGTATATATAATTATAAAGAGTTTGCAATCTACCACTTTAATTTAGTGCATGTTATTATTATTGTATCTACCTCTCTGTACTTATTTTGTATTTATTATTGTATCTACTTCTCTGTACTTATTTAGTATTCAATTATTAATGTGTGCTTTAATACCTGTTTTTTATCTAGTTCATGTAAATTGTCTTAACTTTCATGTATCAGTTGGAGCTCTTCTCCCTGTGCCTCCGCTGAAAATGGGTTCCTGGCGCAGTCAGACTTTCCCGGTAAACAAATGTTAAATAAATAAATAATCTTAGGTTCCCTGTTTTCTTTGGCACCAAGAAGACGTGAGAATAAGTCCTAAATCCTATTTGATTGGTGGGACCGTTTGGATGACTCTTTTTTGCAAAAGTTTTTGAACTTCCTGAATTGTGTACTCCCTCTGACTGGGTGGTACATTGGGGAGTTTCCTCCTGGGACTTGGAGGTGAAGGGGAAAAGGGAATGTAATAACTTCTGGCTATTATGTTTAGCACCCAAGCATTGTTTGTTACATTTGTCCAGCCATCTAGGTGCAGGGATACATGACCCCCAACTGCCTCCTGAGAAGGACAGTTGGCCAACGCTTCAGGACCACTGATAGGGCTTATCAGGAAAAGATTCCCTGAAGCCCTGATTTTGTGGACCTGACCCCCGCAGCCTCTGGGGCAGCGCCTACCATTATAACCTTCCACTCTGCCTCAGAATTAAGTATCTCCGTGCAGGTCTTGGAATGGTCCCTACGACTTCCTGAACTAAGTTTTATTACCTCCTGCCTGGTTCCTAGAAAAGAGTCCTCCAAGGGGTACAAAACTTGATCCCTATGGCAGACAAGGCCTTTCCTTCTTGCTCACTATGGGTAAACGTATCTTTTAACAATGGTCCAAATAAGGAGGAACCATTAAAGGGGGCATTAATGAAGGAAGCTTTGAAGGGATCCGCAAAGTCACAAAGCCTCATCCAGGCACGTCTCCTGAAGGCTATGCCTGAACTGGATGCTCATGAGATGTCTTCCATAGTATGTGGAATCAATCTCACTGAGGAAGTGGCAATGGAAGATAGAGTCACCAGTTGGGGGAAACCTTCTTCAAGTCCTCCTCTGACATGGTCTGTGCAAGAGAGTTTGTTAGCACTTTCACAAGGTCTCTCTATAAACGGGTAAAATGTGCAAAAGAGTTTAACAAACTTAGCATGAATGTAGCTGATTTGTAAATGCACTTTCCATACCTGTTCAATGCTCTGGACTCCTTGATCGGTGGATGGACAGTGAAGCTTTGCTTGGCTAGCTCCTTTTTTAGGGCTGCTGACACAACGATGGCATCAACTGGAATGCCCTTACACCAGTGTAAATGGTCAGATGGTGGACCAAGGAACCTATCGGGATGTTTAGGTATAGGCTCGACCATGTCCCGGTTCTGTCCAAGCCCGGCGGGAAACTAAATCAATAAGTTCATTCACCGAGGGGGGGGGGGGTCACCCAAGACATAGATGGGCCTGCCCCAAAAGCCTCCAGAACACTGATTCTTCAGAAGAAGGGGGTTGAGCAGACAATGTCAGGTGGTGATCGAAAAGACACTTCGCCCTCATCAAAATCGGTGTCCTCAGTGAGGGACTCCATAGGGGAGTCTATGTGCCTCCTCTTGCACATTTTCTTTCGAGAGACTTCTTCCATTGGGTATTCAAGGGAAGTATCAGAAGAAAGTGGAATTTCCTGAGTGAAAATGGTTTGGAGGCTATTCGGGATAAGCTAATCTACAGTAAGAGTGATAAGCTCAGTGCTCGGACCTGATGAAGGATGAGGGGATCCAAGATTTGAGAAGACTGTTCTCTGATTCTAGATAAAGACCTTTCTGCAACCTGAAAAGCCAATGGACCTGGAGAGACTCCTTCCCTCTTCCTCAGAGCCAAAACAGCCAGGGGGAGGGGGAGAACAGAGCCAACATCGGATTGGAGAACTCCAGAGAGAAACGTACCCGAGCTGTCAAGGGCCATAGCACCAAGAGGAAGGGAAAGTAATAACAATATTGGAGCTGAACCCCACCCCCAGGACTCAACTGTAATGTCCTGGATCAGAGACCTGCTCTGATCTGACAAAAAAGGACCAGGGCTAGTCAGGAACATGGTCAGAGTTGAGGAAGGGAATATCCTCGATCTGACACCTACTCTCTTGGGTATCCAGGATCCTTGGATTCTGAAACCACGGGTCAGATCCGAGAAGATGTCTGTATGGCATGTGATGGAGTACTCATGGATCCGAGATGGGATGGAGTTAGCAAGGCCCCCATATGGATCCTAGCCCTGAGAAACTTCCACATTGTCCTGTCCATATCGGCTTCTGTCAAGCTGCTAGAAGACCTAGAAGAAACTAACAAAGTGGGTTTGGAGGATTTGGAAGGAGTTTGTAAAATCTTGAAAGGAGCAGCCAAAGACACTGGCTTTAAGAGAAGCTCTGGTGTATGGCTCCTGGCAGTCTGATTTGATTTCTTAGGGTCCATAGTGGAAGTACTTGGCAGAGGAAAATTCAAAATAACAATGGCCCCAGTTGGATCCAAAGAGGTTGTACGATCTGAGGGTGTCCTAGCTTTGCTCGCATCCAGAGTAATCAGATCTGCGATTTTTTTTTTTTGTCTCTTTTCACTTGGCTCTGAAGAGGCCCTCAGGGAAGCAGAGAGGGTTCATCTTTTCAATCCCTTGGAGCTAATATGCTTAAAGGGAGTTTGAGCCCCAGATGAAGGAGACAATGCTGGTAATACGCCTTTCAGTATGAGCTTATTACATCTATCTGACAAAGCTCTCGGATTAAAGGATGCACACACGTCACACTCTTTATTCAAGTGTCCTGGTCCCAAACAGTATATGCACTTCTTGTAGGTATCTGAAGTAAGGATTTTATGCCCACAAAAGTGCATCTCTTGAAACCTGTAGGTTTACTGGACATTCTGACCAACCCCAAAAAAACTGTGTACTAAGAAAAAGTACACTAAGGGCTGTACAAGCCAATAACAGACTACACACACACACAAACACACACACACACACTAAACAGCAATGGCTGTAGTTTTAAAGTCTACCTAAATTAATACTAAGAGCAAATATAAACAGCTATAGCAAGGGTTATTTTTTACACTAAACTGCAAGTACTATCAGCACAAGAGGAAAAGTAGGAGGAAGAAAAGGACCAGAATCCCTAATGCCTGTGAAAAGCTGAAAAAGAGAGGGAGGATAAGAAAGAAGTACTACAACAAAAATACAACTATAATTTTTTCTGGATAACTTGTCTTAATTGAAGACTATCGCAAATTCCAACTTGAGACTCAAAATCCGCATCTTGATGCAAAGGCAGCAAATGAGATCTGAGCAGTAAGGGAAGGTATGCTGCATTATGGGAAGAGGGTGGAGCTCGAGTCTCAGATCCATAAGTCTTGGAAATGCAGCTGAATCGGATCCGATGTTGGCTCCAAAGACCCATCAGTAAAGAAGAACGAAAAGTACAACATCAGATCCCTTTTTTAACAGAAGCTTCTGTTCTAGATTCAACTAAAAACTCTTACCAGAGCTGGTCTTTCATTCAGGACTCTCTAATCCCTTTCTCTTTACTTATACTCGATATCAATCCTTGGTAGAGTAGGCAGTCTCTAACCTGCAGTCCAAATGTCTTCTTCACCTCATCCCACTTTATTACCTTTCCATTTCTAGTTATTTGCTCATACTCTCTTGGTTCCTTTGCCAGTTTTCTCAAGTAAATTCCAGCCCCCTCTTGCCTATTTTTTGTATCCCTACTTGCAGTTATCCATATTGGCAACATTTCCTTTCTCCATTCTCATGTTGCCTTCCTTCTTAGAAAACCTTCTGCTACTTTATAAATATAATATTCTGCTTGGCTCTCATTATTGTCTTTAAGGATATGGATCCAAAATCCCTCTCTCTCCTTATTTCTTGAACTTCCCCCGAATCATCATCATCCCTTTCCATTTTAAATTATATGTCTCTGCTTTTGCTAAATATATATGAGCCTTAACTGTGTAGCTCTAAAATATCCCTTCAAATCATGTATTTCTAAACAGCCTTGCTATATTGGGGGGTCAGCCTATGCCACTTAACTCTTGTCCTCTTCCACTCCCACATAAATTCCTTCAACTTATTAATTATTGTCCACAACATCTCCTCCAGTTGATAAAAATATGTCTGACCTATATATTAAACTAAAGGGACTAAAACATCTTCATTGCTTGTATCTTGCTATCTATATCCCTAAACAACAGCTTCCAATTCGCAGTTTCTTTATAATCTTTTCTACAGTTTCTCCCTACATACCTTTAGCTGCCACAACAAAAGCCTTTTTTAATCCATACTCCTAAATACTTCATCTTATTGTCTCCCCATAAATATAGGTATTTCAGAACTAATTCACGTTTAGGTACATAATTTATGGCTATAGCCTTTGATTTTTTTCTTCATTAACTGTATATCTCAAAAAGACTTAAAATTGTCTCATAATGTTCTACAACACTGGATTTATCAGATACAAAATAGTATCACATTCAAATAAAGCCAACTTTTCATGATTAACATACAAATTATATTCATGCATTTCTGAGTCTTTAATTTTCTTTGCCAGTGGCTATAAATGTAAACCACATAAAGGGAAAAGAGGACGCCCCTGCCTGGTTTGTCTGTTCAAACACAACTTATCAGGGGGGAATCGTCCCACTTTAGTTCTTGCCTCTGATCCTTCATATAACATCCTAAGTAACCTTATTATTATATCAGGGAATGCAAATGGTTCCATTGCCTACTCATAAAATTCCAACTTATGCTGTCAAATGTCTTTTCCACATCAAGACCCACTAACAACAGTGGTATTTTCTTACGTTCTGCTTACTTCTGGATCATCACTATTCTGTTAATGTTGTCAAATATTTACCTCCCCTCCAGAAACCACACTGATCCATACCTATCAATTTTATTCATAGGTTTATAGGATGATACTAAGTCTATTGGCCTGGAGGCCCTTATAAGCCTACCCAAGAATTTCATTCATTTTCCCTCAAAGTCAGCACCTGTTTCCCCTGTCCAGCAGGGACACAGGTGGGATCCCCAGTGGTATATTTTCTGTTTCCCATCCAGTCGTCCAGGTTCCTCTTAAAGACAGCTAGAGAGGTGCTCTGCTTGACATGTAGAGGGAGTCTATTCCACACATGGGGGAGTCTTTGGGACACAAATCTATCTGGCCAACAAGTTCTAGTAATGTCACAGACCAGATTAAGGCCTTGCATGCTGGTTGTGCGAGTGGAGTTTGTCTTATGGATATGCAGCAACTCCATAAAGGCTGGGTCTGAAATGGCCTTGTATGCCAGGCACAGGTCACCTCTGAGCAGTCTCTATGAGACTGAGTAGAGGGACAGGGCTTTTAGCCTGTCTGTATAGGATAGGTGTTTGAGACCCCTTTGTGGTCTCTCCAACTACTGCATGTGCTTGGCAAGGTACCCGATAATGGATCCAGGCCAATAGACTTAGATCGAAGGGGGCACTGTACCCGATAATGGATCTGATAAGGGAGGAGTTCAGGGATGTTATGACTTCCTTGTTCCTGGATGAAATACCCTTATTTATGATGTGGGCCATGTAGAAAGCCTTCCATACAACGGAGGCAATGTGGTGGTCAAAAGTCCGGTTGCTATCAACCTGGGTGCCCAAGTCCCTCATGACAGACTGCATGCTTAGTACATTGTTATTAATGTGATAATTAGTGGAGATGACATTTTCCACAAAGGGGATAATGATGCATTTCTTGGCATTCACTTTGAAGCCATTCTTCTGACACCAGTAATTAGTTTGGGTAAGGCCGTCTTTGAGGATGTTCACATCACTGGGGGAATTAAAGACAGTGCCCAGCTTGCAGTCATCTGCAAATTTGGTCAGCCACAGACCACTAGTTTTCACTTGCACCTCAAAAAAGTATATCCCAAACAGTAAGGGCACCAAGACCGATCCTTAGGGTACACTGCTAGTTACAGGTCTACTGCTAGAGGTGGCTTCCCCTACTTTGACTGAGTTGGTTCTATCAGTGAGTCAGTTAGCTACCCATCTAGTAACATAACAGTTGATGCCTAGCCGGGAGAGTTTATCTACTATGCCTGAGTGGGGAATAGTGTCAAAGGCTTTGGCTAGGTCAAGATAGGTGGTCTTCCCTTCGTCCATGGCTTTGGTGACTGTTTCAAAGACGTTGACCAAGTTTAACAGGCATGATCTCCCTTTGACAAAACCAAACAGTGTGGGATCAAGCATTTGGAGATTGCCAATGTCCTTGTTTATAGGGTCCATGATAAAGTGTTCTATGGCCTTGCAGATCAGGCTAGTTAGGCTGATGGGCCTATAATTGTCTGGGTTAGTGGACGCTCCATCTTTGTGTAGAGTGATGACAGTGGCTGTCCCCCATTCAGCTGGGATGAAGCCGGTGCTCAGGCTGTGCGCAGTCCCCACCCCCCCAGAACCTACAAACAAAAATGCAAAGATCTTTCCAGGACATAGAAAACTACTTCACTAGCCATCAGCTCATACTTAACTCCAACAAAACCAAGTTAATTTTCTTCAATTACAATAAACCCAAAACATGTCTGACTCTACTTTCTATCCTTTCCACAAACGGAACAAAAATAGATCCCACCAGCCAAGCCAAATTTCTAGGTGTCACAATCGATGATAGCCTAAGGTTTGAGACCCACATCTCCCTCACCATCAAAAAAGGTCCACTCCAAACTAGGTACCCTTTATAGAATTAAACCTTACAGACAATGCCAGACTAGCCACTGCTCGCACACATCTACTCTCCACCCTGTTCTACGGCTCCATAATATTTACAATCTGACCTAAATAATCTAGAATCATGCTACAGCAAAATTGCCAAGTTTGCTACAGGCCACCCTTACAGAACCCACCACTGCTCTGTACTCTCCCAACTTAAATGGTTAATACTACCAAACCTTCTAACATTTAACCAACTCTCTATAGCTCACCATATAATTCACAAACCTAATGACTGACCAGCACTCACTAACCTAGTCCAACCCAACAGCAATCCTAGAGCACTAAGATCCTTAAATAAACTATTGTTAAAGATTACCCAGGCCCACAACTCACAGGGCATCACCCTCTTCTCCTATAAAATTGCCAAACTGTGGAACACTCTTCCTCAACCTATGGCTAAAAACCCCAGCATTCATGAGTTTAAACACCTCCTTAAGGATCATCTGGCAAAACACTGGCTCTGCCCCTGCCATACTCCTGGCTAAGCCATCTACTACTCCCTTACATTACCCTAAAATAGCTCCATCTCACAGCTAAAGTTATTAACTGCTGAAGTATATCTTGTTTCTACACTCAGTTTCAGTTAGCAATGTAAACAAATATACTGCTTTGTCTTATAACTGTTATGTAGACTGCGTTTCGCTATCTTGCAATTACTGTATCACACTGTTCTCACTATTAACTCATGCTGCCAATTTTATCACAAGCTGTCCCAATTTTGTTAAATTTGTTAATTAATGTTATATAACTAATCTCTTTACTGATTATGCTTTGTACATTGTTAATTTAATTAATACGTGCTCAATTTGATTGTTTAACACTGTTTATTTGTATGTATGGAGCTTTTCACCCCTGGCCTCTACCGAAAATGGGCCTCATGCCCAGTCAGACATTACCCGGTACACAAACAAACAAAATAAATAAATGCATTTTCTATAAAGCACTCTGCATTTTCACCTCTTTATTGTTTTGTGAGATTCCCCTTATTCTCCAATATTTTAACCTTTACCAACCCCTCTAATTCCTATTACTTCTTAACCGTAGCTCTTTCTCTTTTATTTCTAACCTGTTTTTAGTCTCCATTTTCATTGTGCACAACTAGCCATAACCTCTGAAGATACATCCTTCTACCCTAATAATCCTCAAATAGTTTCCACTACAGATTCCTTAAATGCTTCTCTTTCAACAGGTAGATGGGAAAGGTCCAGTGACACATTTTTACTTTATTACCATGCATTTCTGCCTTATTTTTTTATCACTGCATGATCTGAAATAGTTACTGGATATGGGCTGAAGCTTTCAATTAAATGCACATGTTCCTGTGAAATATAATTTCTATCTAGTCTATCCCAGTTAGTATACCTTGGGGATACAGTATACTATGTAAATTCAGTCACTGTCCTTACAATGAATTAACATCTTCCATACCAAATATGTTTATAAATTTATTCAGAAAGCTAACCTCTTTATCTTTTTCCTTTTTTAACAGGTAGATGGGAAAGGTCCAGTGACACATTTTTACTTTATTACCATTCATTTCTGTCTTTTTTTTATTACTGCATGATCTGAAATAGTTACTGGATATGGGCTGAAGCTTTCAATTAAATACACATGTTCCTGTGAAATATAATTTCTATCTAGTCTATCCCAGTTAGTATACCTTGGGGATACAGTATACTATGTAAATTATGTCACTGCCCTTACTATGAGTTAACATCTTCCATACCAAATATGTTTATAAATTTATTCAGAACGCTAACCTCTTTATCTTTTTCCTTTTAATTCCAATCATATATCCTCACTACTGCATATCAAGATCCAGTCCCATCCTATAAGTAATATTCCCTGCTGAAAGCTGATTACTTTTCCCAAAACTTTCCTAACCTCCATACCAGCAGTTTTAGTTGGAAAATATATATACATGTCACAGTAATCCTCCTCCCTTGTTAGTAGCCCCTTACTACCACAAATCTACCATTATCTTTTTACTTCTTCTATCACAATTGGAGCTCCTCTGACAATTAGTATAAGTACACCCCTTTTCCTCTGTCCCTGGTATTCTGCTGAATATCCATCCTGAAATTCTTTCTTTGTCGAATTTACATACTCATTTCTTTCCAAGTCTTTCCTGAGCATTGCTGTTTGTATCCTGCATTTCTTAATATAATTTAATAATTTTTCCTTTCTGTCTGTACCTGTAAGACCTTTTATATTCCAAAATAATATGGATAGGATAGCCGCCATGACAAAAAGCAACTGTTACCACCTATTATATAAGACAGTTTTTTGAATGTGTATTTCAAACTTTTGTGCTACATGCACACATTGTTTGGCAGATTGATCCTTCACTTAACTGTTTCTTTTCATCTCTATTTCAACCTATGTCACATTTCAAGGCTTTTTGTTTTAATGAAAACTCTCAAACAAAAAACTAAATGCATTTTCAGAACACCCCATGCCCTATTAACTTAGAACAAACAACCAAAAAAAGAAGTTATGTCTTACCATAACGTTCCGTCTGAGTTGATCTTCTTCCATTCATCACTGATGGGTACGGTTCCGAACCCTTGGAACGGAGTCGGCCAAATGCCAAGCTAGCGTACACCAAACTCTTGAGCCACGCTACTAACCACAATGCCCTTCATCCCATACCTCAGATCGAGTTTGCAGAACCATAGTAGCAACATACATATAAGAAAAAGAGGCAGAGGCCATCTCTGCGCAAACACCCTAACACACCAAAATGACCCAAAGATCTGCCAGGAGCCTTGGCGGGGGAAGGTGGGAGGGTGTGATGAATGGAAGAAGATCAACAACTCAGATGGAACATTATGGTAAGACATAACTTCTTTATCTGAAGTTGTTAATCTTCTTCCATTCCTCACTGATGGGACAGAGTCCCTAGCTACTACAGAATCTGGGTGGCCCTCATGGAAGAACATTCCGGAGAACCATAGAGCCAAAGGCAGCTCTACCCCTGGAGATCAGATCCAGTTTGTAATGCTTGATAAAGATATGGGGCTTAGCCCAGGTAGCAGCTGCACAAATATCATCCATGGAAGACCTAGCATGAAAGGCGACAGAAGCGGTCACAGCTCTAGTGGAATAAGGTTTAATGCGGCCAGGAGCTGATTCTTCCTCCAGAGAATAAACAAAGGAGATGCAATCCGTAAGCCATTTAGACAAGGTAACCTTAGACTGCCGATCCCTTTCTAGAGCCCGCAAAGGCAACAAAAAGTTGATCTGACTTTCGAAAAAACTTTGTCCTGTCCAAATAAATCCGCAACTGTCTGTGGACATCCAAGGAATGAAGACAGTATTCCCCTTTGTTAGTATAATTAGGGAAAAACACGGGCAACTCAATGGACTGATTAACAGAGAATTCCGAAACCACCTTGGGTAAGAAAGTGGGATTGGTGTGAAGTGATACTCTGTCCTTATGGAAAATCAAATAAGGACTTTTAATGCATAATGCTTGCAGATCTGATATATGTCTGGCTGAAGTAACCACCACCAGAAACAAGGTCTTCCAGGACAGAAACTTCACATCACAGGTTTCAGCCGGCTCAAAGGGAGGTAGAGTCAAAGTTTAAAGCACCCTAGACAGATTCCATGATTCCACAGGTTGCCTAATGGGAGGTCTAGAATGACAAAATCCCGTTCAAGACAGTCTTACACAGACGGGAAGATATAATAGGAATTCCATCTGAACCATTATGGAAATTGGAGCTAGATGCACCTGAATTGTGGATGCAGATGCCCTGTTAAGGAAAAGCTAGGTCAGGTATTGAAGAACCGTAGCTACTGGAACAGAAACAGGATCCAGAGACAGCTCTTGTGCCCACCTTTCCACTTATCTTTATAAAGTTTTCTGGTAGAAGGTTTGTGGGAGGCCAAAATAATATTCCGTACCGTAGAAAAAAGTGACTCAAGCCTGGCTACTAACGAAAGTGGAGCAACCAAGCTGTCAGTTTGAAAGTGGCCAGATTTGGAGACGACAACCCTTGGGGGTGAGAGATGAGATCCTGACGGAAGTCCAGAATCCAAGGGGGTCGGAGCAGGTGTGGCTGAAGGAAGGGGATCCAAACCTGACAAGGCCAGAATGGGGCAATGAGACTCATTCTGCTTCTCAACCGAGTATTTTTCCTTAAGACCAAGGGTATCAAGGGGATGGGAGGATAAGCGTACAGGAGACCAGTGGGCCAATCGAGAGTTAGAGCATCTCTCAGGGACTCCCACTGCGGAGGAAAGAGGACAAAGTAGCTGCTGCACTTCGCATTGGAGGGGGAGGCAAACAGATCGCAGCAAGGCCGGCTCCAGCGGCTGAAAATTTCCGCCGCCACTTCCGGGTTGAGAGACAATTTGTGAGGAAGCAGGATGCATCTGCTCAGCCTGTCCGCAATCACGTTGGAACTCCCAGGGATGTGTGTAGCAATCAGGAAACGGATGGTAGCTATCGCCCACTGCCAAATTCTCATGGCTTCACGGCAAAGGGGGTAAGATCTGGTCCCTCCCTCCTTGTTGATGTACCAGATCGCAGACATGTTGTTGGACTGGATAGCAATTGGTCCGAGAGGAAGAAGAGGGTGGAGAGCTTGTAACACTAGTAACACAGCTCTGAGCTCTAGAACGTTGATGTGTAAGTCGACGTCTAGAGGAGACCATGTGCCTTGAACAGATCTTCCCTGAAAATGCCCCCCCCACCCTATCAGAAAAGCGTCCGTAGTCACCAACACCAAAGACTTTCGTCCATTCTCATCCACCAGAGGAGATCCTGCTTGCAAAGATCGGTGATGAGGATTAGTGCATTCAAGGGATGATGATTGTGTATCCATTGAGTTTGAAGAAGCCACTGTAACAGGCGCATATGAAGAATGGCCAATGGAACAATACGAATGTCTGCAGCCATGGAAACAGAGCCTGCAAAACTTCCCTTGCAGACACTTTCATGCGGTCGAGTATCACTTGCACTTATTTTCTCAGTCTTAAGAGCCTGTGATGAAGAAGATATATTAGACCAAGCTGAGTGTTGGACATAGCCCCTATGAATTCCAATAGTTATGAGGGCTGAAGGTTTGATTTTTCCCAATTGATAGTAATACCCAGAGACTCCGCCAAAGACAAAGTGTGGCGCAGGGCCCTGGTCAGTAGACGCTTGGTGGGGGTGGAGTGGAGCCAATCGTCCAGATAAGGAAACACCTGGAATCTGTGCAGTCTCAAGTGAGCTGTCACCACTGCTAGACATTTCGTGAACACTCTGGGGGCCATCGAGAGACCAAAAGGCAGGGCTTTGAATTGAAAATAATTGGCTCTCAGCCGGAAGCGCAAAAGCCTCCTGGAGCATTTGTCCATTTTGATGTGGTAATACGCATCCCAGAAATCTAGAGAGCACATCCACACACCCTCCCGAAGGCATGGAAGGATGGACTGAATAGTGACCATGCGGAACTTGGTCTGTATAACTGACTCATTCAAATGACTGAGATCCAGAATGGGCCTCCAGTCCCCTGTCTTTTTTGGCAACCAAAAAGAGTCTGGAGTAGAACCCTAATCCGCATTGATCTGGGGGGACCTTTTGGATGACTCTCTTTACAAGACGCTTCTTGATTTCGGAAGCTGCCTCTTCCCTTTGACTGGGTGGAATGTCAGGAAGGGAGAATTGAGGTCTTGGAAAGGATTTGAGGGGAATGTGATAGCCTCTGGTGATAATTCTCTGCACCTGTAGATCATCGGTAATGGAGGACCAGGCTGCTTGGGGCAGAGAGAAACGTTTCCCGACTGCTTCCAGAGGAAAGCAATCGGGCAACGCTTCAGGAGTGCTTATAGGGCCTACCGGAGAAAGAATCTATGGAGCCTTGATTCCGGTAACCCCCTCTGCCCCTAAAGGGACGTCTTCCACTGTCTGACCCTCCTCTGCCTCTGGAGGAGTCCTCACCATGTGCGTCATGAAAGAAACCTTGCGACTTCTTGTGCCACAACTTTCCACTCCTCTGATTCCTGGAGAAGGAACTCTGAAGTTTGGAGAAGCGCAGGCCCACGGCAGACAAGGTCTTTCCGTCCTGCTCGCACCTGGCCAAAGTATCCTTGACCTTAGAACCAAAGAGCTCAGAAATGCGCATCCAGGCATGACGTCGAACAACCACACCAGCACCTGCTGCTCTAGCTGCTCCTTTGGTTGCGAGGTAGAACAACTTCATGGAGGAATTCAAAATCGCTTCAAGGGTGGCAAGTTGGGAGTCCACTTTGTCACATGCTCCATCCGACACTTGACCCGCGAGGCTACCAGAGAGTTCGGAAATAAGGTCTCTCTGGAGACTCGTAAAGTGTGCCAAGAAATTAGCGAACGCACGGCAAAGGTTGCTGCAGCAAAGACTTGCTTCCCTAACCTGTCCACAGCCCCGGACTCCCTGTTGGGCAGATGAACAGCCGGACTCTCTTCTGCCAAGTCCTTCTTTGTGGCCGCCGCCACCACTACAGTGCCTACTGGCAAGCCTTTCGACCAATGGGGTTGATCTTCTGGAGGAGAAAGTACTTTGTCTGATCTCCTGGGGATAGCTTCTACTGAATCCGGACTCTTCCACGCTCGCTGCACGATGAATTTGACCAACTCATCTGCAGGAAGAGTCATCCAGGACGTAGTGGGCCGGGAACGGAAAGCTTGTAAGAATACGGATTCCTCCGGAGAAGGGGTGGAAGATTTCCAGTCACCCTGCTGACTCAAAATCTCCAAGATGTCCCCAAAGGAAACATCGTCAGGGGGTGATCTAGGGGAACCTTCCCCATCATCATAATCCATATCCTCAGTAAGGGACTCTTCAGGTGAGTCCATGTGTTTTCTTTTGCAGACCCTCTTCCGAGGGGACTCTTCAGTGGGAATGTCCGAAGAAGCCACAGAGAGGGGGGGTGCTTTGGATTAGTGGTCCCCTGCAAAGGGCTGACGATGGATGAGTAAGAGGGGGAACCAAAGGCGAAGCTGAAGGGGGATTATTAGCCGCCAGCGCCCTCTCCATAATCCGGAAGGCTGGCCCACCCGAAGAGGCATGGGAGTCCGGAACTGAAGAGGACTGAATCGGAACCAGGGTCACACCCCGCTCCGAATGGCCCAGCTACAAGACTGACGTTTGAGAAGGGTTCAGTGTGGAAATAACTCTCGGATCCGAGACGGGAACAGAGAAGGCTGTCGGTGCCGGGGCTGGAACCGAATATTCCATCCCCGAAGCAAGAGGTTGAGTAAGGTGAGCTGTCGTTGGAACTGAAGTCGACCAGGACTTAGATGCTTCAGGCATCAAAGCAGTCGGCACCGAAGGAGGGGGTCCCGTTGAAAGCAATGGGCAAGGGGGCCTCGGGACCGAAAGATCCCCCTCAGGAGAATACAAAGGAGTCGAAGGAGGAAAAATCCCAACACCTGGAGCGGCACAGGGTCTGAAGACTCCTCTTGCAGTCAATACCTGATCCACGAGATGAACAATGTCTATTTCGGACACGCTCCTGGCAGACCTAATCGATATCCCGGAAGGGGATTCAGGCCGGTCCAGAAAAGGACTGTAGGGTTGCCCGGCAAACAGGTCCACAGAAGATGAATATCTGGTCCGTGGTAATGAGCTCAATGGAGCCAAGGATTCTGATTTGAATTGCGTAAACGGTAAAGTCGGCACCAAGAGGGAATTCGGAGCCGAAGTCACAATCGGGGTAATAGTCAAGATCGGATCCGAGGTCGTCGGAGCCAGAGCCTGTAAAGGCAAGGTCGGTGCCAAAGTGCCCTGAACCAGACTGGTCGGAACCGAAGAAACCATCGGTTCAGTAGTCAGTGCCGAGTCCAGCACCGACATTTCAGACTTCCCAGAAACTGTGCTAGGTGCCGAAATTGGTGGCACCGAGACAGCGAGTCGATGCTCAGAGGAAGATCTACCAGTCTTAGATCAATGATTTTTGCCCCTATCACCAGCTGGTGAAGAAGGGTCTGAGCGAGGGCGCTTCTTATCCTTGCCTGGAGGGGTTGAGACCTCTGCAGAAATAGCCTCAGAGAAAGGAGAGGAAAGCAATCCTTTCAAAATAAACTTGTTGCGCCATTCATTCAACGTCCTTTGACTAAAACTCGCACAAATATTACATGGGGGAGTTGCAGAAAGATGTGAAACTCCCAAACAATAAACCCATTTAAAATGCAAGTCACTGTTAGGTAATTTACCACTGCACGACGTGTAATGTTTAAAACCTGAAGTACCCTTTTTCTCAGACATACTAACACTCGCTCAAACAGAGAAAGGAAGGAGAAAAAGAGCCAGACTACCAGCAATGGTATGAAGAGTTACCACGAGGGTGGTAAAAGTAAAGAAAAGGCAAGAAAATACCAACAATGGTAAGAAAAGGAATACCTGTGGGTAGAGCTAGACTATAAGAAGACACTATAAGAAAAATTTTTGGAAGAAATACAAGTTTGAATAATTCAAAACTACTTAGCTGGAGAGCTCGGTGAAAATGCTGCTATATGGCTGTGCGGCAAACGAGATCTGAGGTATGGGATGAAGGGCATTGTGGGTAGTAGCATGGCTCAAGAGTTTGGTGTACGCTAGCTTGGCATTTGGCCGACTCGGTTCCGAGGGTTCGGAACCGTCCCCATCAGTGAGGAATGGAAGAAGATTAACAACTTCAGATCTATATACATCTTCAAAAAATAAAGTCTGTCCTTCCGGAGAGGAAAGCATCCTCCAAATCAACAGTTTTACCCACAGGCATTACCTAACTTAAAAATTACAGCTGTGTAAGTAAACTTCCCATAATGGTAGATGTTCGAATAATTAATGTTGCAGTAGACTTATCTATATGGGTTATATCTTGCAAAGGATATAACAGCTGGCCAGCTTCCAAAGCTTCATGGCAGCTTCCACATGCCCAAACAATCAGTCAGCTTGAGATGAGCTGGCTAAAAAGACAAGATAGGGTGTCAACCACTTCAGAACTTTCATATAAAAAAACAGAGGAAGGCTAAGCCATGAACTGACAATAATACAAATAAAAAATAAACCTTCATATCCTGGCATAAAAACCACACCAAATAACAATGGGGATGAAGGGAGGGAGCAGCTACTGCAGCAGTGATCATCTGAACGTCTACTGCTACGGTAAGTTTACTTACACAGCTGTACTTCATCATATTGATCATTGCTGCAGCAGCCTTAGTTATATAGGTAGATTACCCTCGCTTACTACTTTTGGGAGCTGGAAGGAGAAGAGTCCAGAAGCCCCTGAAGAATGGTCCTAGCAAAGTCTGATCTAGACCTAGAGAAGGAATCAAACTTATAGTACTTTGAAAAGGTATTACAGAGGACCAAACTGCAGCATCTGGAATACTTCTAGAATCCAACTATTTCCAAAAATCCACATATGAAGCCAAAGCCCTGATAGAGTAGGCCTTGTTCCTGGCTGGAATAGTTTAGTTGTGATGAGTAAAATAAAAGGTCATAGCCTTAGACAACCATTTGGAAGTAGTCTGTTTTGACACAAGTTGTCCTTTCTTTTTACCTTCACAAGATCAGATAATCGAAAGACTGAGTTCTGTCAAGTTAGTACTTGAGTCATCTGTGAACATCTGAGGCATGGAGTATCCTTTCCACTTATCTTTAGTTTCAGGAAAGAAAATGGGGAGCTGGATAAATCAGCTTAAAAGTAAACTCAGATACCACTTTAGTAATAAAAGAACGATTACTTCTCAAAGAAATCCTGTCTTTGTGGAAAATGAGATTTTGGGCTGACTCACAGTAACAGATTGCAACTCAGATACACTTCTTGCAGTGGTCAGGGCAATTAGTAAAACTTTTCCATGTTAAATATCTCAAGTCAGCCAAGTTAGGTGGTTTAAATGGAGCAAGTATTAACTTCTCTACTACAAAACTAAGATCTGAAGGAGGGGCCACTAGTTTTCTTTCAGGTCTCCTAAGCAAAACTTTTTTCAAAAACATTTTAATATGAGACTACAGTAAAAGAGGCCATACCAAAATAGCCGATAAATAAACCTTAATACGGGAGTAAGAAAGGCCATAGGACAGTAACTCACAAAATATTGTAAAGCTAAAGAACAACTAGCCCTGAATGGATGCTGGGGCTATGCTGGTAGCACCAACCAGAAAACCTTTTCATTTGCTAATATATGATTTTCCTGTAGCTGGCTTTCTTGCCTCCATTAGTACCTTCTCCATGTTCTCAGTGAACAGGTGCCCAGTGGGAATCCAGGCAGTCCAGTGAAGTGAATTGGGGTTGGGGCATTTCAAATACCCCGTTTCTTGTGCAAATAGATCCAGTCTGTGAGGAATTGCCCCTGGCTACTTCCAAAAGAAGGGAGAATCACAGCTGTATGGGCCAGAAGGGAGTCACAAGAATGATCTTGAGGGATTTCCTCTGAATCTTCAGAAGTACTCTGGATATACATGGAAAGGGTAGATTTACATACAGGAATATTCATGTCTAAGGAAAATAAAAGGCATTTGTCTTCCAGGCTTTCTTACATGGAGCCCTGGAGCAGAATCCTGCCAGCTGATTGCTCACACAGGATGCAAAGAGGACTCTCCACAGATGGATCAAATCTTGAAAAATCCCCAATCTAGTGCAAAGACTATCTTTAAATAAAACTAAATTGTACACTATTATATTAAATGCATTGAAGTATTAAGGCTACTATTTCTTATTCACTTCCCATAATTTCAAACTTTATTTTTCACTGAACTGCTTGCCATTGTACCCTGAAATTTTGTATTTCCCTCAGTAAAGAATTATTAGAACTCTCAAGATTAATTGCTTGTCTCCATGTAAACGTAGTCTGAAATGAATCTTTATAAACTGCACTCAGAACAGAATATACAACTGCAGTGTCCACAAAAATATCCAGCAAACCACTCAATGGCTCAAAAGTTTGTATAAAAACTCAGGTAAATTTATTTGGTGAGCGCTTTCGCAGTGTAGATACACCACTTTATCAGACCTAAAAAACTAACAAAAATTCTACTCCATATGTACTTGTGGTAATTAAAAAACTGCCAATCACAGCTAAATAACAATTAACTCAAAAGTCCTCTCTTAAAAGGACAGCATATCCCTATCACAAAATATGTACATTCTTAACAAGTTAATACCATAAAAAATACATTTGCAAAGCACACATAAAAAGGTATACAGAGACATATTAATACATTAATAAAAACCTTTATCTTAATCAACTGTGTCACTATATGATTTATGCACTAATGTTTTAAAATTAGACATTTTTAAAAACTCACTTCCTAACCAATGGTCTGCACCTTAGTATGGGCTTAAGGGGTACTCTATCATTCAAACCTTTCCCTTTGTCCACCCTGAGTCTCACTATCCACCTTTCAGTTGTCTCTGTTAAATTCACAATATCATCCCCTTTCATTTTCATAAACTATTTCAGTAGCGAGAAACCTAAAGGTATGTGATGTATCTGTACTATATACATGTTTCGCCAGGCCATTCGTGCAATCACCATTCTCAATTTTCAACATGTGTTCTGTTATCCTAAATCTGAGTTTCCTGTTGGTCTTTCCAACACAGAAAGATGAACATACATTGCAAACAGCCAAATAAACAATATTCATGCTGTTGCAACCTGCTCTAACTTTGAACACAAACTCAGTCTTAAGGTCTGGGTGTATGAATTTGTTGCTAGTGCCAATGTACTTACAATGGTGGATACTGTCTTTGTAATTTATATCCAACAACCTCGTTCTACTGACTGCGACTTGCCTTGTGTTTGAATATTTATTTTTTCTCTTGTCGTGGTTGGTGGCAATGGCTGAAACCAGTATACAGCTCAGCAAGCTCCTGCCTGGTGCCCTGCAGAGTTCTACAGCAGCAGAGAGACTTTGGAGTGATTAAGTATAATTTTTCTGCATTTTCTTGCTGCCTTTATCTAATTCTGCTAAAATGCCAATTTTCTAGAGTTTCTGTGATTTAAAAAGCTTGTTTCAGCTACATATTGTACTTATTTTACTGCCTGCACTTTAACAAAGTCGTTTTTGTGTTTAAATTACCTGTTTAACTGTTGTAGGCTACACACTCAAGTGTTATAGCCATTTCTGTGCATTTAAAGTGGGTTTTTTTATTGTATCTGCTTTATTTTCTGAAAAAAACAAAAAATGTGTACTTGTTTTCCCGCCTTTTTAAGCTAGTATAGTCCAGTTTTCAGGTTAGTGCTGAATTCAGGGCTGTGTTACAAGTTTCTGTGTTTATAGGTTCATAGGTTGGTACTAGGCTATCAGCCCTAGGGCCTATACAAGCCTAGCCATAACAATTCCCTGGCTATTTCTTCCCACATTATTTACTTTCTTGGACCCCTGTCTAGCAGGGCGACTGACGTGATCCCTGGGGTGAATTTCCTTTCTCCCATCCAATCGTCAAGGTTCCTCTTGAAGAGGTCCAAAGAGGCATACCTTGCTTGGATAGAAGGAAGTTTCTCTGTTCACTGTGAGAGAGGGAGCTTTGAGCAGCCTATCTGTCCCTGGAAAAGTGGTTTCAGCCCAGAAATTAGTAGTTTATTGACCATTTTGGGCTAATTTCTATCTCTTTCATTTCCCTGCAATAAAACCCGCATTTGTAAGGTTTTTGTGCTAGTATACAGCTCAGCAAGCTCCTGCCTGGTGCCCTGCAGAGTTCTACAGCAGCAGAGAGACAAAAGGGAGACTTTGGAGTGATTACGTATCATTTTTCTGCATTTTCTTGCTGCCTTTAGCTAATTCCGTCTAAAACGCAGATTTTCTAGAGTTTCTGTGATTTAAAAAGCTTGTTTCAGCTACATATTGTACTTATTTTACTGCCTGCACTTTAACAAAGTCATTTTTGTGTTTAAATTACCTGTTTCACTGTTGCAGGCTACACACTCAAGTGTGATAGCCATTTCTGTGCATTTAAAGTGTTTTTTTGATTGTATCTGCTTTATTTTCTGACAAAAAACAAACAAAAAAAATATATATATATACTTGTTTTCCCGCCTTTCTAAGCTAGTATAGTCCAGTTTTCAGGTTAGTGCTGAATTCAGGGCTGTGTTACAAGTTTCTGTGTTTTCCCATACCTTACTTGGATAGAAGGAAGTTTCTCTGTTCACTGTGAGAGAGGGAGCTTTGAGCAACCTATCTGTCCCTGGAGGAGTGGTTTCAGCCCAGAAAATAGCAGTTTATTGGCCATTTTGGGCTAATTTCTATCTCTTTCATTTCACTGATATAAAACCCGCATTTGCGCCGTTTTACGCACCGGGTAGCTAGGGTATAACTACTCCCAGCTCCACAAAGTCTACTCTTCAATTTCTCCCTTGGAACTAGACAAACTTTCAACTTAAGGACCCAAACCATTCACTTCTCATACCGGCACTTGCTCAAAACCCATAGCAAGCACTAATAAACCTTAGCACTAGACACCCCCCACCATACTGTAGAGAAAGACAAGGCTCTCTATTCGACCTTACCAGACAATCAGTAAAACAGTTCACTGTACCTATCCAGGCATGTCCAAAGGGCAGTTTCAGGTGTACTCTCCAGTCCAACTTGTGAATCTGGGCATTCTGAGGCAATGTTACAATTGCCTCATGTACACAGACAACCCTTTCCTCCTTCCACCAAACACTAATACATGCGAGAGATGCAATTATACAGCCAAACTGGAGGCTAAGCTCTCTCAAGCCAAGACTGGACCAGGCAGTCAAGAGGAGAAGGGTATTACTTGCATCACACCACCAGTCTCATATAGACCTATGAAACCAGCACCGGCAAAAAACTCACATAAATGCACGAAAACATACTCGGAGGCTCTAAATAAAAATCTGCAGAAGCAAGAGAGACCTCCAAAGCAGACATCCAAGCAACCTCCACCCCCAACACAAACCATGAAACACATACTTCACAAAACCAGTGTGCCACACAATCACAGCCATTAAGGCAAAATAACATACCCAACACACTAGTAATAGGTGACTCTATAGTCAGGCATACTGACGTCCCACTCACTAGGCTGAACAAGGAGAAGGTTACTGTTAGCTGCCTGTTGGGTGCCAGGATCCGCCACATAACACAAGCACACAGGTCACTCCAGAACAAGTACAAATATGACTCTGTCGTTGTCTATGTAGGTGTGAATGACCTGAGCTGTACCTCCATGGACTACATGAAAAGAGA
Source organism: Protopterus annectens (assembly GCF_019279795.1). Taxonomy (NCBI): domain Eukaryota; kingdom Metazoa; phylum Chordata; order Ceratodontiformes; family Protopteridae; genus Protopterus; species Protopterus annectens. Next base: position 1,879,421,091 of record NC_056729.1, on the reverse strand, counting down.
CATGGAGGAGCTCTCAGATCACATAGCCCAGGCCGGTATGGCCCTGACCCTGAGTAGCATCCTGCCCTCACCAAGAATGACACCACGGTATAGAGAAAAAATGATCAATTTCAACAAATGGCTAGGCTTCTGGTATCATTCAAAGGGGATCCAGTGTCTGTCAGCCTGAGATGACATGCTCGACAAGCCACGCTGCTTAGACTTTTGAATACTGGCCAAGGCTCTTGCCACCCCCACAGTGCCTTTTTTAAGCAAGGCTCAAAAGACAAACCCACCGCCATAAATAGCACAAGTAACAAAAAACTGAGGGTAATGCTACTCAATGCCAGAAGTCTAAACCTCAAAATTCACGCACTCGAGGCACTCCTCAGTATGGAGAAAATCGATATATGTACAGTAACAGAAACCTGGTTTAAGGCTCCAGAGAGCACCCCAGCACTACCAGGCTACAACTCATACCATACATTTCGGCCACAAAACCCGGAACGAAATACAAAAGGCAGGGGAATATCCAAATACCCACACCTCCAGGTTAGTGGCACAGCACGATATTTCACAGATCATCCACGTGCAACTAACAATGGGCAAAACTGCTATTCAAATTATAGCTTGCTACATATCACCCACCATGTCCCAGGACCTCCACTCCGCATTCCTGGAAACACTGGGAAACATAAAGGTCCTACCAAACACCCTGATATTGGGCGATTTCAATTACCCAAACATTAACTGGGAGAACTACTCAAGTACAAACTCCCTTGCCCAACATTTCCTAGAATTTGTAAACTCAAACGCCCTGGATCAACAGGTCAACACCCCCACCAGAGATGACAACATACTGGACTTGGTCATCACCAACATGGGCGACCGGTGTTCCACACCGGAGGTCAACCCTTCGTTGGTTAGATCTGACCATAAACTAATCACTCTGGATAGCCACATTCCGCCACCACCCCCGGTCAAAGAAACCACCATGAAAAACTTTTCAAAAGCAAATTTCACATTACTTAAGACCGTGGTGGGAAGTTTCAAAGCCCCCATGCTAAAGGATAACGCTGTCCAAGCTACAAAATCCTTTACTAATGCACTCTACGGGCATCTACAAGAATGCATGGATCGTGCTATCCCAAACAAAACCAAGACTCACTCCTCCAAGAAAAGAAAACCAGTCTGGTGGACCCCTGCCATAAACAAGCTATACAATAGAAGGAGGAAACTAGTACAGAAAAGAGTAAAATCCCAAGAAGGGAAGACATCCCTGATCAGTATCAGCAAGAAACTGCGTTCCCTCATAAAATCATCCAAGGCTAGCTTCGAAAGAAAATTGTCATGGACTCCAACGATAACCACAAGGCATTCTTTAGCTATGTCAAGAATCTAAGTGGCAATTCTCAGATCTGCTCGGAGTTAGTGCAGAATGGCACAAAATACACTGAACCGACCGATATAGCCAACATCCTGGCAGACAGGTTCAGTGCAAACTTCACCCCCCCTCTCACCTCCAAAAGGGCCCATAACTATACCAGAAGAATGTAGTGCCCCTGAAATCATAGACACTCAGGTTAAAACAGCCCTTTCCAAAGCCAAAAACACAGCATCAATGGGACCGGACAGTGTCCCAGGCTGCGTCCTACATGAGCTCAAAGATGAACTAACCCCTCACCTAAACACACTGTTTAAACTGAGCCTCTCCAGAGGCTACATGCCCACAGAGTGGCACACAGCAACAGTTATTCCACTCCACAAAGGTGGAGCCACAACGGACCCCGGGAACTATCGGCCTATAAGCCTGACTAGCTTGGTCTGCAATGCAATGGAGTGCATCATCATGGATCTCATTAACAGAGACACTGGAAACCTCCAAACACTGGACCCTACCCAGTTCGGCTTTAAGGGCAGATCATGCCTCCTAAACCTGGTGGACTTCTTTGAGACAGTTACCAAGGCTATAGACGAGGGAAAGGTGGTCCACACAGCCTACCTAGACCTTGCAAAGGCCTTCGACACCATTCCCCACTCAGGTATTATAGACAAGCTCACCAGCCTGAACATAAACCTCTATGTCTTGAGATGGGTTGCCAACTGGCTCATGGACAGAACCCACATGGTAAGAGTTGCGGGAGCTAGGTCTGACTCTAAACTGGTTACAAGTGACGTTCCCCAGGGCTCAGTCCTAGGACCCCCTCCTGTTTGTCATATACTTCTCAGAGGTACAGGCAAGCTCAGGAGGACTATGGCTGACCCCGTTCGCAGACGACTGCAAACTAGGGGCTATAATTGACTCTCCAGCTGACACAGACATCCTCCAAAAGTGTCTCACTGAGACAGATACCTGGTGTCAAAACCATGGCCTCAAGCTAAATACCAAAAAGTACATAGTCATCCCCTTTGGAAAAAACAAAGTACCCACAAACTACCACATAGGTGGTAGCCCCCTAAATACAGAAGATGTAATAAGGGATCTGAGGACCCAAGTAGATAGTAACCTCTCCTTTGATAATCACATTGCCAGAGTGGTTAGAAAATCCTTCTATGTGGCCCACCTAATCACAAAAGGGTTTGCATCCAGATCGAAAGAAGTCATTGGGCCCCTCTATGCATCACTCATCAGACTCATCATAGAATACAATGCCCCATTTGGGATGTACCTTACAAGATACCTGCAACAACTGGAAAGACCACAGAAGTACCTCACCAAGAGGATCACTGGCCTCAAGCAGATGCTCTATGCAGCTCGACTGAAGAAACTCCAGCTGTACTTGGTTGCATACCGCCTACTCAGAGGTGATCTCAGCCTGACATACAAGGCCATGTCCAACCCAGAATTGATGGACATGCTCCACCTAAAGAAAACCATATCCCCTCAAGCCACACGCTCCAGGGATCTAAACCTCACCACAACAATAAATAGGACATGCTGGAAGGATATATTCCTGTCCCAGAGACTTCCCATGCTCTGGAACAAGACTGCAGTCTACATTAGGCAGAGCTCCTCGCTAACCCTCTTCAAGAGGAACCTTAACGAGTGGATGGGAAACAGAAAGTTTACCCCAGGGATCACTTCAATGGCTTTGCTGGACAGAGGCACAGAGAACTAATCTAAGGGGGCGGCGAAAGGCAACGCATTCCAGCTAGGCCTTCGGACAGATAGCCTAGTACCTACCTATGAACCTATGAACAGGGCAAACTGCTCTACTAATATAGTTGGGACTGAACCAAGTCTGGATTGGGTGAGAATTTTTCTATTAGAATGATGGAGTTTGTAAAGAGGAAACCTTGTTTAATGCTGGAGAATACACAGATTGAGAATGATGGCATAAATGAATATGGTAGTATTGACTTTACTGCCTTTCTGAGAGATGTACAAAAATTTGAAGACCTTTAGTATAAAATTAAGAAAATACAAGCCCAGCGTACATACTTTAAAGCCTGCCTTAAGAATAAAGTGATTCCACGAGGCTTAAGAACACTTAAGATGCCCACATATGGTGAGCAACAACCTGAACTTTTATCGAGATGGCAACAACTGAACCTTGAGGTAAGCTTTAATTACATTCGCTTACTTCTGGAGTTCAGTGATAAAGAAGCCCTGATTATGCAGAACATTATTTTACAAAAATACTTTTTATTTTGTATGTATCCATGTAAATTAGTGGAGGAGAAATTGAACAATATATTGCATTCCATACATATCTTTGAGAACAGATTGATAAGACAGAAGTTGGGCAAATTGTGGAGGGACATTGATGATTTTAAGGCAGGCCATGTGTTTGTATGGCCTAACAACCATACAGCAGAATTGGCAGGGACTCGTACCACCTTAAATCATCAGGATAACATCAGCACAAGGATTGCTGAAACGTCAATGGCTATTTCCACCAATCTAGAAGTATTTATAGAGGAACGTTTGGGAGCCAAACATAAAGCTAATGCTTCACCCCTCATTGGAGACACTGATGATGTTAATGGCGTTTGGAGCCTAAGAAAGGCTCGTTTCACAAGTCAACTGAGAGCGATAGAGTTGAACAAACCAACCCGACTACAGATTCGGTTTTCTCAATGGCATTGAATAATTCTGCCAATGATGAAGGGCCAATTTTTCGGACACTGCCTATTCGGTTAGATACATCACAACCGACGAACAGGGAGCCAAGAGAATATTACAGAAACAGGATGAGGAGGAGGTATTCACAGGGCACTCCGAATAAGACATGGCAGAGAGGTCCGAAGAAACCTTGATATGGAACATCTCTTCAAGAGTGTTGGATCAGGTGTAGTCCACATTATTGAATAAGGGGTTATCGTTCATACCTTCAAGAAGAACAGAGGTAACTGAATCCATATTTAATCTGAAAATGTTTAACAGAAACATACTTTTAAAGTTAATGTTTAAAAATGACAAACTCTGATAGTACGAGGTATAGGAAACCAAGTACATTTATACCTCCAGGCAATTCCACTATGGACACTTTTTTGCAGCTATGGGAGGCTGAATTATTTGATAAACTGGGGGACAAAAGACATGACAATTTTTGTAATATGAGTAAACAGGAGAACGAGGCTTTAAAAAGTTTACAAATGGACCGAACTATTGTGATCAAACCTGCGGACAAGGGTGGTCCAATTGTAATTATGGACAGTGATTATTATACTTAGACTGTGTTGGATATGTTGTGTGATGATAATGTCTAAAAATTAATTAGTCCTGTAGAACTGAGAAGATTGATTGTGAGTTTGAATAGTATCATAGATCTAGACTTTTTACTTTAAAGTACTCTGATACTGGTTATAAATGGGTTACCCAAGATCCACAAAAATCCGGTTACACTCCCATTGAGACCTATAGTCTCTAGCAGGAACTGGATAACAGAACCCCTATCACTTTTTGTGGAGAAGAATTTGAGGCCTGTGGTTAACAAGAATGATTATATCCTTAGGGACTCTAAAAAGGATGTTAATTTACAGAAAGGGTCAATTTTGTTAGTTACTTTGGATGTATGCTCTCTGTTCACATGCATACCAAATGAGCTGGGTGTGGATATGTTACTAGATTATTTAATCTCTGATAAGACCTATGAAGGCAAACATGTGGACCTATATGTCAACTAATGACACTTATTTTGGAGAACAATGTTATGATGTTTGAACATGATACATATTTACAGAAAGAAGGTGTAGCTATGGGCACTTCCAGTGCCAATAGCTACGCCAAACTGATAATGGCTAGTTGGGAAAATCATTATGTGCTAGCAGGAGAAAGGTGGGGACAGGTGATTTTTTATGAACATTTTGCAGATGACCTGTTCCTATTGTGGAACGGTGATATGGCTGAGTTAGAGAGCTTTTGCGAATTTATTAATAACATGACTACCTTTCTTACATTTGAGGTGAATTTTTCATATGATGAGATGAATTTTCTTGATCTGTGTATATACTGGGACAATGTTATCCACTAGGATGTATAGGAAGGACTGCCATAGGGACCATCTTTTGCACAGAAGTAGTATGCACCCCAGACATATTTTTACAAACGCTGTTAAAGGTCAAACTTTAACAGCCTCTAGACTCACCACAGAGGATGAAGTATTTGATGGTGAGTTGACTGATTCAGAACAGAGGTTCCTGGAGAGGGGATACACTGATTCCACCACTCGTGAAATACTATCTAAGCTTTTAGATTTGAGACGTGAAGTTGGGAAACCGTACTATTCAGGTGAGGGGGCTTCATCCACACATGGGATGAATTATAAGAAGAGAAGGGTGAACAATTATGTGGGTGTACCCACTGAGCTTTCGAGTGACGTGCGTGTTGTCATAGATACTATTAGGAAATACTGGCCTGTTTTAACACATGATCCAGATATATGTACCATTGTAGGTGATAAGCCCAGTTTCTCATTTAAAAACAAAAAATCACTCAGACAGTTCTTATGTTACCCCAAGAATGGAGGGGATACAGATGGTGTGAACGGTAAGAGAGGGATGGTCCCTTGTTACAATTGTAACCATTGTAAGTACATTGACACTAGCAACAAATTCATACACCCAGACCTTAAGACTGAGTTTGTGTTCAAAGTTAGAGCAGGTTGCAACAGCATGAATATTGTTTATTTGGCTGTTTGCAATGTATGTTCATCTTTCTATGTTGGAAAGATCAACAGGAAACTCAGATTTAGGATAACAGAACACATGCTGAAAATTAAGAATGGTGATTGCACCAATGACCTGGTGAAACATGTATATAGTACAGATACATCACATACTTTAGGTTTCTCACTACTGAAATGGTTTATGAAAATGAAAGGGGGTGATACTGTGAATTTAACAGAGACAACTGAAAGTAGGTGGATAGTGAGACTCAGGGAGGACAAAGGGAAAGGTTTGAATGATAGAGTAGCCCTTAAGCCCATATTAAGGTGCACCACTGGTTAGGAAGTGAGTTTTTTAACAATGTTTAATTTTAAAACGTTAGTGCATAAGTCATATAGTGACACAGTTGATTAAGAAAGATTGTTGTTAATGTATTAATATGTCTCTATATGCCTTTTTATGTGTGCTTTGCAAATGTATTTTTTATAGTATTAACTTGTTAAGAATGTACATATTTTGTATTGTGATAGTGATATGCTGTCCTTTTAAGAGAGGACTTTTGAGTTAACTGTTTTTTAGCTGTGACTGGTAGTTTTTTAATTACCACAAGTACATATGGAGTAGATGTTTTATTAGTTTTTTAGGTCTGATGAAGTGGTGTATCTACACCGCGAAGGCGCTCACCAAATAAATTTACCTGAGTTTTTATAGAAACTTTTGAGCCGTTGAGTGGTTTGTTGGATGTTTTTGTGGACACTGTCTTTGTATTTTTTATCCAATCACCTCGTTCTGACTGCGACTTGCCTTGTGTTTGAATATACAACTGCCTTCAGCTGCAGGCTTCTTGGCTCCCACTGAACATTTGCTAATGGAAAAAACAAGCTATTATATTTTGTCTGTAAGAAACAGCATTTTTTCATGGCATTCATCATTTTGTCTTATTTTTTTAAGCCAGCTTCCTTACAAACAACACTTGTTTATAGCTTAAGTCAAGGGTAATCTAGATATTCACCCTTGTAAAAATAAGGGAAATAATAATTCTACATATAATATGATCAGTGCATTTTTACACAACACCCCCACAACAGCAGCCCAAGATCACATCATGTTAACATTAAACTAGCTTTTGTCCAAGACTTTCTTCTCATTATTTTGTAAAGTCTGTATTTCCTACAGCTAAAATAGTACTTTTCTACTTTAATATCTTTAACATACACAACAGCCACTGAAAAGATTCCTACCACATTTAAAATACTATACAAACTGCTTTACTATATAGAACATAGCTATATCATTAAATATGTTATACAAATACTTAACAACAAAAATTGTTTTACTTACAGTTACTTTTTTCCCTTTTAATGTCCTTCTAAAGATTAATGACAAAGTGGGGTATTTGCAGTCCATCTACAAGTTTAACAAAGTCAACAAAAAAAGCATGTCTTTTTCAGCTACTTTTTCTTGCAAACCATATTTTACAAACGTGATTGATGCTTTATAGTCTCCCATTTATTCACCGATTTCAGTGCTGTTGGTCTTCTTTTTGTGCATCTCCATCTCCCAAATCCAGACTCTGAGCCAAGACCAAGGTACTCCTGATTCTTCTAGTCAACTCCTGTGCTTTTTTTCTCTCAAGCATTTTCCTTTTGGAGCAGTGGAAAAGATTTTACTGGCAAAGTCTCTCCAACAGCTTTATGAGAAGCAGAATCCCCTGACTAAATGACATTGCTAATACTAAATGTCATTTAAAATCCTTGCCTTTTAAAAATGCATTCTTTATTTTCATATTTGTATACTTTACATTTTTATAAAATATGTTTTTAACAGTTTTTTGTAGAGTCATGGAACTATGTTTTAGTCATACGATTTCATCGTATTTAACTGTGATAGCCTGAGACATTATTTTTTATTTTGAAGAATTTCTGTCTGTACATGAACAAAGCACCACATTTTGTAATAAACAGTTGTCCTTTTGGAACTGCTTTTGTAGCATCTTGCTCACGAAGCCAGGACAAAGTGACTGACAGCTGTCTTTCCAGTGCAATAATTCATATTACCAGGCGCTTTGGTTCACTTCACCCCAAATATGCATATACCTAAATAAACAATCTTATATGTTCACCCTGGGAGATATGAAGAAAGACATGATCAAGCTCTCAATACATGTGCTTGAGGAAAGAAAGTAGTTAGTTTTGAGGAGTATTTTGCTAAATTATGTCAAAACGGAAGTAGTACATACTATAGCAATAACCCACGCCTGGGTGTGGGTAATGCTAAATTTACCCACAGTTGGCGTGGTTTGGTCCCGAGGTAAGCCCGAGGACCAAAAAGCCAACCGTGGGTAAATTTAGCATCACCCACACCCAGAAGTAGGTTATTGCTATTATACCATGACATTATTTAAGAAAAGAAATTGTTACTTTTCTTAAATAATGGCATAGTATAATGCCTGTTTACTGCCCTTCCGCAGATGTCTGGCATCCGGCGCAGTTCTGATGTACTGGCGCCTGCGCAGTACATCAGAGTTGAGCAAAACGAGAAAGCAAGATCTCCGTTGCTTTTTTTAAGCTATGTTAAATGAGTTTAACATGGCGAGACAGTTTAAAATAAGCAACGGACATCTCCGTTGCTTATTTTAAAACTGTCTCGCTATGTTAAACTCATTTAACATAGAACTAAAAGCAACGGAGATCTTGCTTTCTCCGTTTTAAACACTGCCTCGCTATGTTAAATGGGTTTAACATGGCGAGACTTTAAAATAAGCAACGGAGATCTCCGTTGCTTATTTTAAAGCTGTCTCGCTATGTTAAACCCATTTAACATAGCGAGACAGTGTTTTAAAATCGAGTTATACTAATGGAAAAAGTCCGGCGACGGACCTTTTTCCATTAGTATAACTCGATTTACAACGGGCACGCTGACCAATCAGCGTGCACGTTTTGGGGGGATCATGGTATAATTCTCTTTAACTACTGCCTCAGTATATGGTGTCATTCAAAGAGGATCAGGATCCAGTATGTGACAGTTTGGCGGGGGATGGTCACAAATCCCACCTGTTTCACAAATGATGGCCTACACCTCTCACCTTAAGAGTTTTCACATATTTACAAAGACATATTCTACTCCTTTAGGGCCATTTTTTGGCAGACTCACCTCCCGAGTCCCTCCTACCTGGGAAATCCAAATCAGGCCTGTATAAATTTGGCACTGCTCAATGCTGTCAAGCCTGAACGCAATAATGCTTGACCTTAAGGCATTCCTGAACCTTGAAAACAGACAGATCTACATTGTTAAAACTTGGTTCCAGTGTAATGATGACACTTATGAGTTCATCTGCTATTATTTCTTCAAACCCTCCAACAATGAAGGGAGCGTATCAAGAGGGGGTGTATTCATATTTATCCACAAACACAATCTTACAGCAAAGTTAACAACACTGACCTCATGGACATCCTGATATCAGTAGACACAATTTATTTATTTATTTTATTTATTTATTTGCAGTTTGTTTGTCAGGATAGTCCATTTGGGCCACAAGGAGCCCTTTTTCAATGGAGTCCTGGGGAGAAAAGCTCCGGAAAAATACAAATACACAGTACATATTGCACATATACATTACAGATTATCTCATAGGAATACAAAGTAAATATGATAAAAAAAAGGTTAACAATGATAGAATATATCAGTATAGATGTTCTTCGTGTTTCACTGTTGCAGTCATCACCTGAGGTGTTATCCCTGCTATGGTAGCCCTCGGCTGGCCTGAATACCAGAATTAATGTTTTTCTGTGTCAGCTGCTGTCGCTTGAGGACTGACGTCAGGTCGTCAGTGCTATAAAGCAAGGCAGCAGACATCAGTCTTTCTTGCCATGGAGCCCATAGCAGAAGCAGTTCGCAAGTGTGCCGGTCGGTCTCTACCAGAGTTTGAATTACAGCTAAAAACATCTAAAGCTAAGTACCCCATTGGGGATCCTTTTTTCTTGCACTAACCGATGTCTGAAAAAGTTAACAATTGTGTCACCTGTGGAAAGCAGACCCCACACAGAGACTTCCATTCATACTGCATCACTTGTTTAGGTTCAGACCACGACGTCCTCCCATTGCCGGTTCTGTGCTCTTTAACAGGAGAACCATTTGTCGCAGAGCTCTTACTGTACACAGATATTTTCGTCTTCCATCTTCACATTCTGAAATGGTGTCTGTCAGCCAGCAATCCATAGACATTCCAAAAAAACTTAGAGATAAAGATAGAGACAGACCACGCAAAGCTAAGTCTTCCGAAGACTCTACCGCAAAGCAGGTTGTCAGTTCTTTGGAATTCAGTGAGGCGCTTTCGCAGCCCTTGATGCCCGATATGATATATGCGCAGGCCTCTACAGAGACCCATTCGAAGTCCGGTATGCCGCAGAAATCTTCTTCATCTTCCCAACCTTTGGTTGTCTCTACCTCAGTTAGGTCCAGAGCCGCGATGCAGTCACTGGCTTCTGCGGAGGCCTTTCGCACTATCAAATCTAGACAAAAACCGACATCTTCTCATCCGACTACTGCTTCTCAAAGATCGATGGACACTCTTAGGCCTAGAAGCCAGGCCACTCCTAGAAAATCTATCTCTAGCCACCATCTTATTCCTGCTCCATCACCCCAAGCCCCTTATCAGGAGCAGCCAGGCCACAACTCCTAAAAGGAAAAGACACCCTTCTCCTGAAATACTGACAGAACAGGATTCTGAGGAATCTGATTATTCAGATTTTGAAGAGGAACAACCACCTCTGACTGCTTATGAGGATTCAGATGCAGAGAAATCCATTCCTTCTGCCTCCCCACCAGAAGACCTTTCCTTTGGGGAGAACCTTCACACCCTCAGGGAACAATTTCACTGGGAATCCCAGGACTTCCCTCAGTCTAAGAAAAGACTAAGAGTTTCTAGACCTGCCCAGCACAGACCCTTGGCCATCCCCCTTATCTTAGAGGTGGTGGATGATGTTTTCTATGAATCCAGCTTAGCCCCTGACGCCCTCCCACCTGCTCCCGGTAAACCTGACAGGTATTACAGAGTACTGGATTCTCACAAATACCTGTACAGACATCCTGCTGCAGACCCGGAGGTCATTACACAGGGACCTAAAGGAGCTAAGGCTAGTTCTGCTAAGAATCCTATTCCTTCTGATAAGAATTCCAGAGCTCTGGACAGATGGGTTAAAAAAGTATACATCTCTGCAACCTTAGCTATCAGAGCACTCAACTGTCAGTTCCATATGCTAAAATATCAACAACACACTTTGGAACTATTAAAGCAAAAGATTTCAACCTTTCCTGACTGTGCCAATTCGAAAGAGTTAGCAGATTTACTGCAATCTATTTGTCAAGTGGCCAAACACTCATTGCACTGTGGATATGATGCCCTTGAAGCCTCAAGCAGGGCAGCAGTGTCAGGATCTATCATTAGGAGACATGCATGGTTGAAGGAACAACCTCTTCCTGATCATGTCAAGTCTAAATTAATTGATGCACCCTTGGATAAGGACCACTTGTTTAGAGTAAAAGTAGAAGAGGTGCTTAAAAAGATGGAATACAAAGCAAAATCTATGCAAACTGTAAAAGATTTCTTTCAGGTACAACCTCCTAGGTTCAACGGGAATTTTCCCTCAAAGTACTGGTCCTTTTTTGCACCTAGCAACAGACCACTCAGGCCCCTAGCCCAGGGACAGCAGAGAACCAAACAGTGGATCACTTCCACCCCAAAGGCAGGGAGTTCTAAGCCATGTCTCTATGGCAAAAACTCTCAATGACTCCCTCTCCCCCTTGCCCTCCTTTCACTCACCAAAAGCTAGCAGGAAGGCTCTCCCTCTGCAAATAAAATTGGCTCTCTGTTACAAAGGACCAATGTGTCTTAAAGATCATTTTTCAGGGATACAAATTCTTTTTCAACGAACTCCCAATTCCAAGATGGTACCCAGACTTACCTCCAAATCAGTGGGCAGATGCACTGAAACAAGTCCAAACTCTCATATCACAAGGAGCAGTAGAACCTGTCCCCTCAGATCTAACAGGCAAATGCTTTTATTCCAGACTATTCCTGGTCCCAAGAAAAGAGGGCACTTTTCGCCCCATCCTGGATCTATTCATTCTGAACACCTCCCTGGTGGTCCCCAAATTCAAAATGCTAACTTTGCAGCAGCTGATGCCTATGCTGACATAAAATGCCTGGTTAGTAACCCTAGACCTAAAAGGTGCCTACCTCCACATCCCCATACAGGAATCCTGCAGGAAATTCCTGCACTTCAGAGCAGGCTCGCAACACTTTCAGTTCTCTGTGCTACCCTTTGGCTTATCTACTGCTCCCAGGGTATTTACCAAATGCTTAGCCCCGGCCATAGCATTTTGGAGCCAGAGAAATATACAGATTTACCCTTATCTGGATGACTGCCTCATTCAGGCAGAGTGCAAAGAAAAGCTGCTCCAGGACCTCCTCTTTGTCAAAATCCTCCTAATCTCCTTAGGGTTCACCATCAATGAGAGAAAATCAAAGCAGACACCCTCCAGGATGATCATTTTCTTGGGAGCACTGCTGGACACAGCATCCCAAATGGCCTTCCTATCCCCAGAAAAGCAGGGATTCCTGCCTCTCTACTTTACCCAGCTGGCTTCCAGAAGTCACCTCACTGCGAGGAAGTTCCTACAAGCCTTGGGGTACATGGCATCTTGCATCCTTCTAATTCCTCTGGCCAGGCTTCACATGAGAAAAATTCAGTGGTATCTAAAGAACCTTTGGTGTCAGCACTCTCAGTCTCTAGAGATCTCTCTCCCTCTGATCCCCTGTATAAGGGCCGAGTTTCTCTGGTGGGCAGGGGCCTGTGCCAAGAACAAGGGTCTTCCCTTCATCCTCCACCCAACTGGGCAGACAGTTACCACCATCACTCCAGACATTGCTTGCGGCGCTCACCTAGCAGGCAGGTGCACTCAAGGTCTTTGGGATGCCCAGCACCTCCTCTTACACATCAACCAGAAGTAAAGGATGGCAGTACAAAAGGCTCTGACATCCTTCAAACCCCATCTCAGGCCAGGAGTTCTCCTTATCAAAACAGACAACACCACAGTAATGTGGTACATCATCAAACAGGGAGGGACCTTACCCTCTGTGCAGGCTAGCCATGAACCTCTGGCTGACAGCCTCCTCCTTGGGATTACACCTAATAGCTCAATACCTACCAGGGATCAACAACACCCTGGCAGACCACTTAAACAGAAACTTACTAGACCTCCATGAATGGCAGCTCCACAGAAAAATCTTTCTACAAGTCACTCAGGAGTGGGGAACTCCGGAGGTGGATCTCTTTGCTTCACACCTCAATCACCAGCTAAAAAAAATTCTGTACCAGGGAGTATCACCACCTACTGTGGAAGGTGGATGCCTTGACCATCTCCTGGAACTCCCTCTTTGTGTACGCTTGTGTATGCTTTCCCTCCTCTGCCTTTTCCCAAGGTACTGATCAAGATGAGGGAGGAGAGACCAAAGGCCATCCTCATATCTCCAGATTTCCCTAGACAGCATTGGTATCCCTTACTGTGTAGCCTGACTTTACAGCTTCCCCGATCTCAGATCTCTTGACTCAGGTGTGTGTGGGGGGGGATGCGGCACCCAGACGTACAGACTCTCAAACTGTCAGCATGGCTAATACTCTAAAGGCGAACAGGGGGTCCCTGTTAAGCAAACAGGTCCTAGACATTATTACAGAGGCCAGAAGGCCCAGCACCAGAAAATCTTACCCAGGGAAATGGAAAAGCTTCTGCTCCTGGAGCCAGTCCAGAGGGGGCATTTCCTCACAGCCTTCCATCCTCCTTATCCTGGACTACCTAGTGGAGTTACTCAATAGTGGCCTCTCCTTCTCTTCTATAAAAATCCATGCCTCAGCCATTTCAATACAGATCATCCCCTGTTCTCACATCCTTTGATTAAATAACTCCTCAGAGGGGCTTCTAATATCAGACCTCCCAGAAGGCCACCCACTCCAGACTGGGACCTGAATTATGTTTTGGAAAAGCTAACCTTACCACCCTTCGAACCTGCTGCTTCAGCAGAACTGAGATACTTCTCCTGGAAGACTGCTTTCCTACTAGCCATCACCTCAGCCAGAAGGGTTTCAGAACTTCAGGTGCTGATGGCCACTGAGCCCGTCATCATTTTCCATGCAGACAGGGTCTCCCTGAGGACTAACCCCCCCCCCCCTTTATGCCCAAGGTGGTATCTAATGTGACTCTCAACCAGGCCATACATCTACCCACCTTCTTTCTTAACCCTCAAAACAGGGGAAAAGAATTCTGCACTCACTAGACGTGCACAGACAGCTCAGATACTACCTGGACCATACTAAATCCTTCAGAAAAACAGACTAACATCTTATTCGCTTTGCCCCAGGGGCAGAGAGGAAGCCCATTTCCAAGCAAACCACTTCCAAATGGATATCACATTGTATCCATTTCTGCTACAGATTACATGGCAAACCACCCCATAATCTATTAGTACCCATTCCACTAGGACAGCCTCCACTTCCACAGTAAGTTCCCAAAAGGGACATCTTGGAAGCTGCCACCTGGACTTCTGCCCACACCTTTACAAAGCATTACCACCTACGTCTTTTCTCTAAAGCTAGAGCAGGGTTTGCCTCTGCAGTTCTGCAGGGCTTGCTGACCCATGCCTAGGTCTCTTACTAATCCTACCACCCTTCTCCGAAGTTTTGGGAGTCTTCCCACAGGTGATGACTGCAACAGTGAAACATGAAGAATACAGTACAGTTGTGTACACTTACCATAAATGTAGATGTTCGAGTGTATTCACTGTTGCAGTCCTGGTTTCCCTCCCTCCTTCCCCATTGTATCCTCTTTCCTTACAGATACATAAGCTTCTTACTGTGGCTTTTAGCCACCAGGACCACTTTACCGTATTTCCTTGGGCTTCTGCCTGGTTAGGGCAAGAAAAACTGATGTAATGGCGTCAGCTGCCTTGCTTTATAGCACTGACGACCTGACGTCAGTCCTCAAGCGACAGCAGCTGACACAGAAAAACATTGACTCTGGTATTCGGGCCGGACGAGGGCTACCACAGCAGGAATAACCCCTCAGGTGATGACTGTAACAGTGAATACACTCAAACATCTACATTTATGGTAAGTGTACACAACTGTACTTTCATTAAACAGCAATAAAAACACTTTATTTATTTATTTTTTTTTTACAAAAGTAGCAGCATAGAGTAACTGTTAAGTAGTTGGTCAAACAGTTCAATAGAGCTGTGGAACTATAAGAAGCAGTGATGGCGTATTTAGTTCTAGGAGAGTAGGAAGTGGTATTAGAAGGATTAGGATGGGAACAGGAGCACTTCCATTGTGAAGTTAGGTGTGAGTGCAGCAAGGTTTTAAATGAGGAGAGACTGCTGGTGATGTGGATAGGAGAATTCCAAAGGTGTGCAAGAGAGAAGGACATTAGGTGATTCCGAGCTGGATGTGTGGGTTTGTGCAATTTAATTAGTTTTTGGGAATTAGATCTTAGAAGTCATTCTGGTTCATGCATTTCAAAGGTAGTGGCTAGGGAGGGACAAAGAGAGGGGTTGTAAATGAGTCTGTGTGCTTGGATGAGTTGGCTGTAAGTGAGGAGGTTAGATAGCTCAAGCCAGTTTAGTTGGTGAAGAGAATTACAATGGTGAGTAGTGGCTCTGTGACCTGCCACAAATTTTGATATCTTGTTATAGCAAGAAGAGAGTTTTGTTTTGAGGGAGGATTGCAGGTTGGTGAGGATAGATGCACCATATAGGAGGGATGGGATGAGATAAGTATTGGCTAGTATGAGCCTGGTGGAAGGAGAGATATGATTATGGCGGTATAGCATACCAAGTTTTTTGTGGTTTTTTTGATATTTACTTGTAAATGTTTGTCGAATTTTAGTTGATCATCTATGAGTACTGCTAGTAGTTTAGTGTCAGAAACTATTTCTAGGGGAGCATTGTTTTTGCTGGTGATTATGAATGAGTGCTTATCTAGGGAGGAGGTTTTGAAAGTGGTGAATAAATAGAAGTTATGTCCTTACCATAACGTTCCATGTGGAGTGTTCATCTCGCCTTTGTTCTTACACATGGGTTCGGAGCCGATCCTCGGCTCCGTGCCGGCCTCTTGCAAGCTCTGCATCAAGAAGAAGCTCGAGACAATCTAATACCCACAATCCCCCTCTGCCTTTACCTCAGATCTAGTTTGCAAGCAAACCAATCTACCTAATAGCACATTCATGCTTATACACATATGTATAGGAAGAATTACAGAAAAACTATATATATATATATCTAAACAGACACATATATATATATATATATATATATATATATATATATATATATATATATATATATATGCCAACTATGTACACAGTATGTAACAGTAGCAGAATGCTCCTGGCCAGGCATCAAAGAACGTTCTTCCTAAGGGTGGGAGGGTGGGACTGTAAGAACAAAGGCGAGATGAACACTCCACATGGAACGTTATGGTAAGGACATAACTTCTATATGTGACAGTGTTCAATCTCGCCGTTTGTTCTTACACATGGGTAGCGTCCTAGCTCCTTGATCCTGAGGAACTCACGGGAGGACGTTCTTGAGCACAGTGGAACCAAAGGTTGCCCTGTCCCTAGAAACCTTGTCTACTTTATAATGAGAAATAAATGTATGTGGCTTAGACCAAGTAGCAGCCGCTGAAATAGCGTCTAGAGGTAGGCGAGCTGCATGAGCCAAAGACGTAGACACTGACCTAGTGGAATGTCCTTTGGGTTTGTGTAGAAGGGGTTGATTTGAAGAATCGTAGACATAGATTATACAATCCGTTAATCATTTAGAAAGAGTTCTTTTGGTAACTGCAAGTCCTTTCCTGCTATCAGCAAAAGCCACAAAGAGTTGATCTGTTTTTCTATGATCTTTTGTTCTATCCAAGTAAAATCTTAGCTGTCTGTGAACATCCAATTTGTGTAACATATACTCCATTTCGTTGGAGTGGTTTTGAAGAAAGTGGGTAATTCAATGGACTGATTAATATTGTTAATAGAACACACTTTAGGGAGGAAGGATGAATTGGTTCAAGAGAAACTCTGTCAGAGTGAAAAATCAAATAAGGGTGCTTGATGGAGAGAGCCTGAAGTTCAGATACTGTCTAGCAGAAGTAATGGCTACCAGAAAGAGAGTTTTCCAGGACAAAAATTTTAATGGGCAAGAAGAGGCGGGTTCAAAAGGGGACAACATTAATTTAGATAACAATAAATTCAGACTCCAAGGTGACGTCGGAGATCTGACCGGTGGTCTAATATGAAAAACTCCTTTTAAAAGGCTTTACAAAGTCTGTGAGCCATAACAGGAGCTCCACATTCTTCCACATGGAAATTGAAATGGCAGCCAATTGAACTCTTAGAGTAGCAGGAGAAGCACCCTGATGAAATAAGTCTGTTAAGAACTCTAATATCTTATTCAAAGGAGCTATAAAGGGATCCACATGGTGTGTATTGGCCCAGAATACAAATCGCTTCCATTTGCTAGTATATGTTTTAGTAGTGGAAGCTTTATGCGAAGCCAACAATATATCCTGGACTGCTGGTGACAAAAGATCAGACCTGGCTAAGTTGGGAATTGGAGCAGCCAAGCTGCCAGATGGAGTGACCGGAGCGCGGGATGGGGAACCCCTGACGAGTGAGTCAATAGATCTGGCTCTGGGTCCAGAATCCAGGGTCCCCGAATGCAGTGTATCTTCAGGAAGGGAAACCAAATTTGACGAGGCCAGAATGGAGCAATGAGGATTATCGTTCTGTGAAGGTTCCTGGCTTTCTGGAGAAACTTTGATATCAGAGGAAATGGAGGAAATGCGTACAGGAGTCCCGGGGGCCAATCGTAAACCAGTCGTCCTGGGGACTTCCCCTCGAGGGGGTAATAGGGCAAAGTAGCTCCTGCATTTGGCATTCATTGGAGACGCAAACAGGTCGCAGGAAGGCTGGCCCCACGTGCGAAATATCCTTTTCGCCACTGACTGTTTTAGAGACCACTCGTGCGGTAACAGAATTGCTCTGCTCAGCCTGTCGGCTATGACGTTGGATGACCGCGGGATGTGCGTTGCTATTAGAAAGCGACTCGTGGACTCCGCCCACTGCCAAATTCTCATGGCCTCTCTGCATAGTTGATAGGACTTGGTTCCCCCTTGTTTGTTTATGTACCAGACTACAGACATGTTGTCCGTCTGAACTGCAATAGTCCCTAGAGGAAGAAGGGGAGCAAAGTGTTGCAACGCTAGAAACACTGCCCTCAACTCTAGAACACTGATGTGCAGATTGTACTCCAAATTGGTCCATTCGCCTTGGACTGTCTGTCCCTGAAAGATGCCCCCCCACCCTATCAGGGAAGCGTCCGTGGTCACCGTAACTGTGGTGGGTAGCACAAACGGCCTCCCCTTGGAAAGGTTGCACGTTTGAAGCCACCAGTTTAGATCTGTTTTGCAAGTCTTTGTTATAAGAATCTCGTGTGTTAGCGGTAGTTGTTGAAACGACCATTGAGCAAACAGTAGCCATTGTAGGACTCTCATGTGCAGCCTTCCCAGGGGAATTGCAATAAGGGAGGCTGACATGAGGCCCAACACCTTCAGTACTAGTTTTGCAGGAGATTTCCTTGACAAGAGTAGAAGACGTATGTGAGTCTGCAGTGATAATATCCTTTCTGGGGGAAGCCTCAGAATCAATTGACGTGTGTTTAACTCTGCTCCTATGAACAAGATATTTTGTGATGGCTGAAGTAAGGATTTTCCGAAGTTTACGGAGATCCCTAGGTGAACACACAGTTGAAGAACAAAGTCTCTGGCCTGCAGTAGTTGGCCGGGTGGTGGCGAAAGGAGCCAGTCGTCCAGATACGGAAACACCTGGAATCCCTGGCGTCTCAAGTGAGACGCTACCACTGCCATGCATTTGGTGAAGACCCTGGGGCTGAGGTCAGACCAAAGGGCAGGGCTCGAAATTGAAAGTGACTGGCTCCCAGCGGGCGCAAATGATCTCTGGATGCCCTGGCCATTTTGATGTGGTAGTATGCATCCTGTAGATCTATTGAGCACATCCACTCGTCCTTCTGTAAGAATGGAAGGATCGATTGAAGCGTGACCATTGAACTTTTCTTTCTTGACGAAAGTATTGAGGTAGCTTAGGTCTAGAATGGGCCTCCAGTCCCTGTTTTCTTTGGAACTAAAAAGAACCTTGAGTAAGTCCCGAATCCTTGCTGGTCCGCTGGGACTGGCTGGATGACTCTTTTTTCTAGCAGCTTTGAAATTTCTAAAGCTGCTGGCTCTCGCAGATGGGGCGGTACATCTGGGAGTCTTTTCTTTGGGATGGGATGGGATAGGAAGGGTATGTTGTAACCTCTGGTAACCACGCTTTTTACCCACTTGTCTGTAGTTATATTTTGCCAGGCCTGAGGGTATAAAGCTAAGCGACCCACCACTGCCTCCAGAGCATGACAGTCGGGCCTCCTCTCAGGAGTGCTGGAAAGGTTTACCAGGGAGTGTTTCCCTGTCACCTTGATGTTGCGGACCCCCTCTGCCACCAGGGCGGCGTCTTCCACCTCTGCCCCCTCCTCTGCCTCTAGAGGGGGCATCACCCTGTGTGCCTGAGAAAGACCCTTGGGGTTTTGAAACCACATTTTCCACCGCGTTGCCCTTTGGGGTACGGTCTGGTTGGGGTGGAAAAGCGGACTCCGACAGCAGACAGAGTCTTTCCCTCTTGTTCACACCGGGTAAGGGTCTCCTTTACCTTGGGGCCAAAAAGAGTGGCACCGTCAAATGGGGCGTTTGTAAAGGAAGACTTGAAGGCTTCCAAAGGAGCATAGGCGCATCCAGGATTGTCTCGAAGAGCAATCGCTGAAGCTGCTGCCCTACCGAACCTTCGCTGCGTAGGAAATCAGCCTCATGGACGAGTTAACAATCGATGTTAGGGTATTAAGTTGCGCTGTCACTTTCTCTGAGACAGCTGCATCTGTAGCACCCTGGAGGTATCTCCCAACTCTTTGACTAGATCCCTCTGCAGACGTGTAAAATGGGTCAAATAGTTCAGGGACCGCATGGAAAAAGCCGCTGAACCAAAAATGCGCTTCCCATATCTATCCATCGTCCTAGAATCTTTATTAGGCGGATGGACAGGCGAGAAGACTCCGACATCTCCTTTTTCGTGGCTGCTGCCACCACCATAGCGTCTACTGGAACTCCTTTTGTAAGGTAGGACTTATCCTGTGGTGCTGTGATATATTTGTTAGGTTTCCTCGGAACAGGTTCCACTGTGTCAGGAGCCTCCCACGCCCTTCGAGCAATTAGTTCCATTAATTCGTGAAGGCGGAGTGACCCAGGAGGAGGAAGGGCGAGCACCAAATGCCTTCAGCAGAACTGACTCATCCTCAGAAGGGGGAAGGGACTGCCAGTCACCTCTCTGCTTCAGGATCTCCAATATGTCCGAAAAAGAGACATCTTCTGAAGGTGACTTAGGGGACCCCTCTGACTCATCTAAGTCAGTATCAGATGTCAAGGCTTCCTGTGGAGAATCCAAGTGTCTCCTCTTACACAATCTCTTCCTAGGGACTTCCTCGTGGGGAGCATCCGAAGAAGCCTCGGAGGAAGAGGGGGCACCCTCCAGGGGTGGCTGAGACACTGGTGCCCGACGCTTGGATGTGGCCGTGGGTGCAGATGAAGACAAAGGCCCTTTATGGGGAGGAGAAACTGCTTCCACTGATGTGGTTGTCTGGGTAGACAACACCTTCCTCATCAGGTCGAACGCTCCCGGGTCCCGCATCGAAGAGTCCCCCGGTTCCGAAGAAATGGGAAGAATCCCCGACACAGGCACCGAAGGCATCAACCCCGAGGACGGAGCCGAATCGATCCGCGCCGAGGCCCCGAGGGGAAGAGTCGGAACCGACGCGTCGGTTTGACTCTCGGCCCCGGAACCAAGAACAGACCGTCGGCTGCGAGACTCCGGTACCGGGTCCGACGGAGTCGAGGTGAGGGGAACAGACCGAGAAAAGGACAGTTCTGGACCCGAGGGCTCCACAATCAGTAGATCAGCCTCTTCCGGCTCCAAAGACTGAATCGGTCTCGGAGGAGGAATGGATGGAGATACAGGGAGGCCTTCAAGTTTCGACACCAACTGGGTGGAAACCGAAATAAGTTTGGAGAGGGCCGAATGCTCCAATAACTTCTGCACCACGCGATCCACATCGACATCCGAAAGTTTGGAGGAAGAACGGGTCGAAGGAACCGAAGACGGAGCCGACCTCAATATGGTCGAAGGAGGGAGCTCCATCACCGGTTCCAAGACTCGAGGCTCAGGAACCGATACCAGTTGAACACTCGGCCCGAAGTCTGTGGAACCGGTGATCTAACCTTTGAAGAAGAGCTCGGAGCCGATGACTTAGGCTCCGACGTCTTTGACTCCTTAGAGGACTTCGATGCCTGGTCAGAAGCATCCAGAGCCTCTTGGAAAGCAGGTTTCAATAGACCTCTGTCCATCAGTTTCCTGCGCCTATCTGTCATGACCCTCCCACTAAAAGAGTGACAGATGGAGCAATCCTCTTGTAAGTGGAGAGGGCCAAGGCAGTAGACGCAGGAACTATGGTTGTCAGTGACCGACATTTTCTGGCCACACTGACAACGCTTGAAACCAGACTTTACCTTCTCAGACATTATAGGTAAGAAAGACAAATCCAGTAAAAATAGTCAAGTCCGATAAAGTTAGTCAAAACCGATGAAATTGTCAAATCCGGTAAAATTTTCCTTAACTAGGTAAAATTAGGAAGGGTGTTGGCCCGACAAATATTTAACCGATAATAAAAGTTAACGGTACCAATAATTAACGGAACCAAAACACAATCACACAGTTAATACTGAAAAATATCAATTAGACTAGAATCCTAATAAAATATAACAACAAAAAGTTATATCTTAGCTTAGAAATTCTCGAGCTAGCTCCCAACGATGCGTATGCAGCAGCGGCAAACTAGATCTGAGGTAAAGGCAGAGGGGGATTGTGGGTATTAGATTGTCTCGAGCTTCTTCTCGATGCAGAGCTTGCAAGAGGCCGGCACGGAGCCGAGGATCGGCTCCGAACCCATGTGTAAGAACAAACGGCGAGATTGAACACTATCACATCATAAGTTTAGTTTTGGTTGTATTAAGAGCCAGATGGTTGTCTAGCATCCACTGCTCAGTAGAGGAGAAGGTGCTTTGGGTAAGCTTATTTAGATTGGGGATAAAAGGGGAGGAACAGATAATGGTAGAATTGTCAGCATTTTGGATGAGGCTGGAGTTTGGAACAGCTTGGTAGAAGTCATTAAAGAATATACTGAATAGTAGGGGCCTAAAATGGAATCGTGGGGGACACCTGTGGAAGTATTAAGGAACCACTTGGTACAAGAAGGGGATAGGCTTAGTTTGGAGAGTTTATTAAGAAGCAGGTTGTGGGAAATAGTGTCACCCGCCTTGGAGAGGTCAAGGAGAAGGGTGGACACGAAATGGACGGAATTGCGGGCTTTAATTGTTTCAAGGAAGGAGAGGGGGGCAGTAGAGGTGCTATGACCGGGTCTAAATCCATGCTGTATGGGGGTAAGAAGCTGGTTGCTGATGAGATAGGGTAAGAGTTGTTGGTGGATACATTTTTCAAGAAGCATAGAAATAGGGATAAGATAGCAATAGGGCGGAAGTTTGGAATGTCATTATTAATGCCTCCTTTGTGTAGAGGAATAATAAAGGCTTTCTTCCAGAGCTGGGGGACCTGGCTTTACGAGACAGACCGATTAATTAGTATGCTGATAGGGAGAGCAATGGCTTCTGTGGCTACTTTTAGGAAGTAGGAGAGAATTTCATCAGGGGCATTGGAACCAGGTTTTAATTTTAGAAGTTTTTTTATTGTGAATACAGAGCTGGGATTGATAGAGAACGGTGGAGGTTGGAGGCAAGGGATGCTAGGGGAGGAAGGGATAGGTGCAGGCTGAGGACGGGTCGCAGAGGTGTTGGTGAAGAATGATGTTAGCTTGCTTATGGACTCTATGAAGAAAGAGCTAAATTGGGTGGTTAAGTCCATGTCAGGGGCATCTGGTTTAGGGTAACGGTTTTCTTTTTTCCTGAGTTGAGGAGAGATTAAATTCCTTTCCAAAATAATTTGGGATTGGTGTTGTGGTTGGTTTGGAGAGTGGAGAAACAGGCTTTGCGGTCTGAGGTAATAAGTTTTTTTTTACTTTATTTTGTAGTGTTTTATATTCATTAAGGGTGGTAGTGGTTTTATTTTTATGGTAATGTGTCTAGGCTTTGTCTCAAGAGTCGCATAGTAGCTAAAGTGTTTTTGGTTAACCAGGGGACAGGGTTACTTTTTGTATGTTTTGTTTTTAGAGGGGCAAAGGAGTTCAGCAGGTTTGTGAAAGTAGAGTTAAAGTAGGAGAGAGTATTATCTAGGGGAAGAGTCTTTAATGGGTTCCAGTTTGTGCTTTTTAGTGCATTTGAGAAGGTTTCAGAATTTAAGTTTTTTAGGCAAGTGGAAATATAGGTGTGAGTTAGTTGTATGGAAGAGGGGAGATGGCGGGCAAAAGTGGGAAGTTGTCAGCTGGTGGGTCTGGGAGAATACCACTATCAGAGATATAGTGAGGATGGGATACTAGAATCAAGTCTATTGTACTTCCAGTAATGGAGTTCTTGGAAGGCCTGGTAGTGGAATTGATTAGTTGCGCAAAGGTATATAAGCTAATATTGAGTGAGTTAGTGGGAGATTGGATTGTGGCCCAGTTTATGTTCACGTCCCCCAGGATTACGGTTTCCTGAGTAATGCTGGGAGACTCAAGAGAGAATATCTTCAATGGATGAGATATTGTCTCCAGGGGGAATATAGAGGGAGAGAACAAATATGAGTTTATGCTTGTTTAGGTGGAGTAGGGCTGGTATCATTTCTGTCTTGCTAAATTTGGGAAAGGGTTTGGTATAGTGGGTGACAAAGAGGGATGCTGAGTAAAGGAGTGCTACACCATCCCCCTTTTTGTGTTCTGTCATTCCATAACATGCGGTAGTTGGGAGGAGTTAGTTCAGAATCTTTTATGTGGGGCTTAAGCCAGGTTTTTGAGATGGAGAGAATATCGGGCTGATTATGTAGAAGCCAGGCATGAAGGTTTAGAATTTTGTTACATAAGCTCTGAGTATTTAAAGCTGAGAAGTGGAAGGGTTTGCCAGTTGCTTGGGGGGTGGGGTTGGGGGGCTGGATTCAGTGTGGTAGAGGGGCCTGGGTTTGGGTGGATGTCCCAGGAGAGAAGGATAGAGATAACATGATGGATGAGGTATTTGTTTTTTTTGGGGTGTAGTATACAGGTAGAGAGTTTTGTGGACATTACACTAATGTAGTTTGGAACAGTGTTTTTAGAGTTAGGTAGGATTCTATAGGGGAAGAGCATGCTAGTGTTGAGGGGGTAGAGACTGGGAGATACAAGGCTAACAGTAAATATGTACTTTGTAGAGGATGGGGTAGTGGTGTGAAATGGGGGGGAGTGGGTTGCATTAGTAGGTTGGGTGATATAGTTTAGATAAGTTAAGGTAATTAGAAGTATTATTTGAGTAAGTAGGGATAGAGGCTTGAGGGTCATGATGTTGGTTTTAGGATGGTAGTAAGGGGTGAATTAAGTTGGGAAGTTAGTTTATTTGATTAAGACATTATGGTTTAGGTTAATTGTTTGGTAGTTTATCAGGATAAGTAGTGTTTGTCAGTAAACTCTAAAGGGTAGGCTTACTTTAATGGGTGAACTGTGGGAGGGGATTTGGGGGTTATGACAGGTAGTTTGGATTGGATAGTGGAAGTGGTGAGAGTGGCTAGCTAAGTATAAGTGTAGAGGTATGGGGGTCGGGTGGAATTTGGGGGCAGCGTAGGGGACTGGAGTGAGCCCGCATGGCGAATGGCGCGGGTAGAGTCAAGGGAAGGAAGAATCAAGGTCAACGAAGAAAAAAAAAAAAACAATCAGTGGAGTGGAAGATAAGTTCAGATGAAAGTATGCAAGGGGGTAAGGGATGTTGTAGCAGTGGTGCAGGGAAAGAATAGAGGTAAAGATGGCGCCACAGGAAGAAAAGGAAAGTTAAAGAGTCTGGGGGAAGGGTTGGAAAGAAAATAAAGTGAAAGAAACTGGGGGAGGGGCTGGAGAGAGAGTGGAGATGGATGTCAAAGTGGCCTAGCTGGTTGGAACCAGTACTGACAGGGCCAGGTCAGTAGCGTGAAACAGCAGTGAAAATAACAATCAGAAAGGAAGTAACTGTGAAAATCAAAGCTGAAGAGGTAAGAAGAGAGCAAGCCATTGATGGAAATGTTGCAGATATAAATTTAAAAACAGGAGACAAAGGGTACAGAAGACGTACTAGAGGTTAAATAACACTCTAGAATGTGGCTGTCAACATTAAACCTACATATACTGGAACTATTGAGAGTTAAAACAACAGTAAACTAAAAGCTATTGGTACTATTGTTAGTTAAAACAAGGAATATGGTACACTGCTGGCATTGTGCTGCCTCCTGGTGGCCAAAGTAAGTTGCTACAGCCAGAAAAACTAACCTGCGTGTATGCTCACCTGCCCTGTAGTAATACTTTAAATGATAAGGAACAGTTCATTTTTTAAAAAAGCAGATAGTCTTATAAACACATTTTAAGTGTGGATAAATTGCAGCAGAAGGAACACCTACAGTTGAGCTAGAAAGCTGTGTTTTTTATTTTGTTTTTGGAGCTGCTTCAGGTAGGTAACTTAAGCAGATTTAAAACACTTTCACAAGGTATTTTGCTGGCCAGTCTGTTGGGCAGGGGATGACCACAGAGTGTTTAACCCGTCGGAGAAGCTGTAAGAGATAAGGGGGGACAAATACAAAAGGCTATACCAAGGAAATGAGAAAACACACATTTGAGACCAGACCTAGAAAAACCCTAGAGAATCAGGAGGATAAGTGAGGTATAATACAGACAAGATATCTTGTCAAGTCTAATTATTTATTTTTTATTTTATACACTTTTATTAAATAATAATTTAATAAAAAGAAGTTATGTACTTACCATAACATTCCATGTTTGTTGTCCTTGATCTCACCTTCCTTCTTGTTGGTTGGTTGGGCTCAGAGCAGACCCTCGGCTCCAACTTGACCATATTGTAAAGCTCGAGAGCTTCCACTGGCTCGAGGCTAGTCCTTATCCCATCATGCCTAGCGCTAGTTATCCAGATCTTGTTTGTGATAACCCACAACACTAAGCCACAAAGTGTAGATATATAAACTATGGACATATCTAACAAAAATTACGTATAAAGGCATATAAGAAGAAACCCTCAAGCCATAAGTAGAAATTCTCACTCTATCCAGCTCATAAGGCATAAAAAGATATCACTGCTTAGTTTGTTTGCTATCACGCTGGATTTCCCAGGGATGTGCATCGCTGTTAGAAAGCATTACAAGGACATTGCTCATTGCCATACTCTTAGGGCCTCTCGACATAAGGGATAGGATCTGGTTCCACCTTGTTTGTTGATGTACCACATCATGGGCATGTTGCCCGTCTGAATCGCAATCGTCCCTGTGGGGAGAGAGCTGTGAAGAGCTTCCAATGCCAGGAGTACTGCTCTCATCTCAAGGACATTTATGTGCAAATGGTACTCGTGTTTTTGCCAAGTTCTGTGAACAGTCTGTCCCAGATAATGCCCCCCCCCCAATCTGGGAAGCGTCCGTAGTCACTGTGGCCGCTGGTTGAGGGAGAACGAACAGTCTGCCTATCGTCAACTGGGTGGACTGAAGCCACCATTCTAGGTCCTTCTTGCAGGTCTCCGTGATGAGAATTTTGTGAGCGTTGGGTAGATCCTTCCATGGACCACTGGGCAAACAGGAGCCACTGCAATAGTCTCATGTGGAAATGCACCGAGGGAACTAGAGTTATAGCTGCCTCCATTGAGCCCAGGACTTTGAGAACAAATCTTGCTTGAACCCCCCCCCCCCTCACCGAGCAGAACTGCAACTTGGCATCGAATGGTGGACACTCTCTCCTGAGGCAATTTTGCTATCATGTCTTTGGTGTCTAGATCTGCTCTGATAAATGTAATATATTGACAAGGCAACAAGGCAGACTTTTCATAGTTTATAGTGATGCCTAGCTGAGAGTAGAGGTGTATTGTGGTGTCCCTTGTCTCGATTAGTCGATGCTCGGTGGTGGCGGTAAGTAGCCAGTCATCTAAATATGGAAACACCCAGAATCCTAGACACCTCAGATGAGCTGTGACTACTGCCATGCATTTGATGAACACCCTGGGGAGCTGTGGTGAGGCCAAAGGGCAGAGCTCTGAACTGCTAGTGACTGGCTCCCAGCGGCAAGCGTATAAATCTCCTGGATCACCTGTCCATCTTGATATGGTAGTATGCATCCTGGAGATTGATGGAGCACATCTAATTGTCCTTTCCCAGAAATGGAAGTAAGGACTGCAGTGTCACCATCTGGAACTTTGTCTTTTTGACAGACTTGTTGAGTCTGCTGAGGTCCAAAATGGGCCTCCAGTCCCGTTTTCTTTGGTACCAAAAAAAAAAAAAACCTTAAGTAAGTTCCAGATCTGATTTGGTCTGTGGGGACTTCTTGGATGACTCTTTTTCTTAGCAACTTTTGAACTTCTAGAGTTGCTTGTTCCCTCAGATTGGGTGGCACATCTGGGATGGATTTTTGTTTTTGGGAAGAGGTGGCATGGAGAAAGGAATATTGTATCCCCCTGGATATTATCGACTGTACCCATATGTCTTCTGTGATCTCTTGCCAGGCTTCTGGGTACAGTGAGAATCTTCCCCTGACTCCCGGGGGGGGGGGGGGATATCACCATGTGCGTCAGGCTAAGTTCCCTGGGATTTCCAGAACCACATTTTTCCACCCTTTTGACCTTTGGGGTAACGTCAAGAAGGTGCGGAAAAACGTACTCCCACAGCAGAAAGAGTCTTGCCATCCTGCTTGCACCTGGTTAGAGTCTCTTTTCCGTAGGGGACTGGAGTGAGCCCGCATGGCGAATGGCGTGGGTAGAGCCAAGGGAAGGAAGAATCAAGGTCAACGAAGAAAAAAAAAAAAAAAAAACAATCAGTGGAGTGGAAGATAAGTTCAGATGAAAGTATGCAAGGGGGTAAGGGATGTTGTAGCAGTGGTGCAGGGAAAGAATAGAGGTAAAGATGGCGCCACAGGAAGAAAAGGAAAGTTAAAGAGTCTGGGGGAAGGGTTGGAAAGAAAATAAAGTGAAAGAAACTGGGGGAGGGGCTGGGGAGAGAGTGGAGATGGATGTCAAAGTGGCCTAGCTGGTTGGAACCAGTACTGACAGGGCCAGGTCAGTAGCGTGAAACAGCAGTGAAAATAACAATCAGAAAGGAAGCAACTGTGAAAATCAAAGCTGAAGAGGTAAGAAGAGAGCAAGCCATTGATGGAAATGTTGCAGATATAAATTTAAAAACAGGAGACAAAGGGTACAGAAGACGTACTAGAGGTTAAATAACACTTTAGAATGTGGCTGTCAACATTAAACCTACACATACTGGAACTATTGAGAGTTAAAACAACAGTAAACTAAAAGCTATTGGTACTATTGTTAGTTAAAACAAGGAATATGGTACACTGCTGGCATTGTGCTGCCTCCTGGTGGCCAAAGTAAGTTGCTACAGCCAGAAAAACTAACCTGCGTGTATGCTCACCTGCCCTGTAGTAATACTTTAAATGATAAGGAACAGTTCATTTTTTAAAAAAGCAGATAGTCTTATAAACACATTTTAAGTGTGGATAAATTGCAGCAGAAGGAACACCTACAGTTGAGCTAGAAAGCTGTGTTTTTTATTTTGTTTTTGGAGCTGCTTCAGGTAGGTAACTTAAGCAGATTTAAAACACTTTCACAAGGTATTTTGCTGGCCAGTCTGTTGGGCAGGGGATGACCACAGAGTGTTTAACCCGTCGGGAGAAGCTGTAAGAGATAAGGGGGGACAAATACAAAAGGCTATACCAAGAAAATGAGAAAACACACATTTGAGACCAGACCTAGAAAAACCCTAGAGAATCAGGAGGATAAGTGAGGTATAATACAGACAAGATATCTTGTCAAGTCTAATTATTTATTTTTTTTATTTTATACACTTTTTATTAAATAATAATTTAATAAAAAGAAGTTATGTACTTACCATAACATTCCATGTTTGTTGTCCTTGATCTCACCTTCCTTCTTGTTGGTTGGTTGGGCTCAGAGCAGACCCTCGGCTCCAACTTGACCATATTGTAAAGCTCGAGAGCTTCCACTGGCTCGAGGCTAGTCCTTATCCCATCATGCCTAGCGCTAGTTATCCAGATCTTGTTTGTGATAACCCACAACACTAAGCCACAAAGTGTAGATATATAAACTATGGACATATCTAACAAAAATTACGTATAAAGGCATATAAGAAGAAACCCTCAAGCCATAAGTAGAAATTCTCACTCTATCCAGCTCATAAGGCATAAAAAGATATCACTGCTTAGTTTGTTTGCTATCACGCTGGATTTCCCAGGGATGTGCATCGCTGTTAGAAAGCATTACAAGGACATTGCTCATTGCCATACTCTTAGGGCCTCTCGACATAAGGGATAGGATCTGGTTCCACCTTGTTTGTTGATGTACCACATCACGGGCATGTTGCCCATCTGAATCGCAATCGTCCCTGTGGGGAGAGAACTGTGAAGTGCTTCCAATGCCAGGAGTACTGCTCTCATCTCAAGGACATTTATGTGCAAATGGTACTCATGTTTTTGCCAAGTTCTGTGAACAGTCTGTCCCAGATAACCAGATAATGCCCCCCCCCCCATCTGGGAAGCGTCCGTAGTCACTGTGGCCGCTGGTTGAGGGAGAACGAACAGTCTGCCTATCGTCAACTGGGTGGACTGAAGCCACCATTCTAGGTCCTTCTTGCAGGTCTCCGTGATGAGAATTTTGTGAGCGTTGGGTAGATCTTCCATGGACCACTGGGCAAACAGGAGCCACTGCAATAGTCTCATGTGGAAATGCACCGAGGGAACTAGAGTTATAGCTGCCTCCATTGAGCCCAGGACTTTGAGAACAAATCTTGCTTGAACCCCCCCCCCCCCTCACCGAGCAGAACTGCAACTTGGCATCGAATGGTGGACTTTCTCTCCTGAGGCAATTTTGCTATCATGTCTTTGGTGTCTAGATCTGCTCTGATAAATGTAATATATTGACAAGGCAACAAGGCAGACTTTTCATAGTTTATAGTGATGCCTAGCTGAGAGTAGAGGTGTATTGTGGTGTCCCTTGTCTCGATTAGTCGATGCTCGGTGGTGGCGGTAAGTAGCCAGTCATCTAAATATGGAAACACCCAGAATCCTAGACACCTCAGATGAGCTGTGACTACTGCCATGCATTTGATGAACACCCTGGGGAGCTGTGGTGAGGCCAAAGGGCAGAGCTCTGAACTGCTAGTGACTGGCTCCCAGCGGCAAGCGTATAAATCTCCTGGATCACCTGTCCATCTTGATATGGTAGTATGCATCCTGGAGATTGATGGAGCACATCTAATTGTCCTTTCCCAGAAATGGAAGTAAGGACTGCAGTGTCACCATCTGGAACTTTGTCTTTTTGACAGACTTGTTGAGTCTGCTGAGGTCCAAAATGGGCCTCCAGTCCCGTTTTCTTTGGTACCAAAAAAAAAAAAAACCTTAAGTAAGTTCCAGATCTGATTTGGTCTGTGGGGACTTCTTGGATGACTCTTTTTCTTAGCAACTTTTGAACTTCTAGAGTTGCTTGTTCCCTCAGATTGGGTGGCACATCTGAGATGGATTTTTGTTTTTGGGAAGAGGTGGCATGGAGAAAGGAATATTGTATCCCCCTGGATATTATCGACTGTACCCATATGTCTTCTGTGATCTCTTGCCAGGCTTCTGGGTACAGTGAGAATCTTCCCCTGACTCCCGGGGGGGGGGGGGGATATCACCATGTGCGTCAGGCTAAGTTCCCTGGGATTTCCAGAACCACATTTTTCCACCCTTTTGACCTTTGGGGTAACGTCAAGAAGGTGCGGAAAAACGTACTCCCACAGCAGAAAGAGTCTTGCCATCCTGCTTGCACCTGGTTAGAGTCTCTTTTCCGTAGGGGACTGGAGTGAGCCCGCATGGCGAATGGCGTGGGTAGAGCCAAGGGAAGGAAGAATCAAGGTCAACGAAGAAAAAAAAAAAAAAAAAAAACAATCAGTGGAGTGGAAGATAAGTTCAGATGAAAGTATGCAAGGGGGTAAGGGATGTTGTAGCAGTGGTGCAGGGAAAGAATAGAGGTAAAGATGGCGCCACAGGAAGAAAAGGAAAGTTAAAGAGTCTGGGGGAAGGGTTGGAAAGAAAATAAAGTGAAAGAAACTGGGGGAGGGGCTGGGGAGAGAGTGGAGATGGATGTCAAAGTGGCCTAGCTGGTTGGAACCAGTACTGACAGGGCCAGGTCAGTAGCGTGAAACAGCAGTGAAAATAACAATCCGAAAGGAAGCAACTGTGAAAATCAAAGCTGAAGAGGTAAGAAGAGAGCAAGCCATTGATGGAAATGTTGCAGATATAAATTTAAAAACAGGAGACAAAGGGTACAGAAGACGTACTAGAGGTTAAATAACACTTTAGAATGTGGCTGTCAACATTAAACCTACATATACTGGAACTATTGAGAGTTAAAACAACAGTAAACTAAAAGCTATTGGTACTATTGTTAGTTAAAACAAGGAATATGGTACACTGCTGGCATTGTGCTGCCTCCTGGTGGCCAAAGTAAGTTGCTACAGCCAGAAAAACTAACCTGCGTGTATGCTCACCTGCCCTGTAGTAATACTTTAAATGATAAGGAACAGTTCATTTTTTTAAAAGCAGATAGTCTTATAAACACATTTTAAGTGTGGATAAATTGCAGCAGAAGGAACACCTACAGTTGAGCTAGAAAGCTGTGTTTTTTATTTTGTTTTTGGAGCTGCTTCAGGTAGGTAACTTAAGCAGATTTAAAACACTTTCACAAGGTATTTTGCTGGCCAGTCTGTTGGGCAGGGGATGACCACAGAGTGTTTAACCCGTCGGGAGAAGCTGTAAGAGATAAGGGGGGACAAATACAAAAGGCTATACCAAGAAAATGAGAAAACACACATTTGAGACCAGACCTAGAAAAACCCTAGAGAATCAGGAGGATAAGTGAGGTATAATACAGACAAGATATCTTGTCAAGTCTAATTATTTATTTTTTTTATTTTATACACTTTTTATTAAATAATAATTTAATAAAAAGAAGTTATGTACTTACCATAACATTCCATGTTTGTTGTCCTTGATCTCACCTTCCTTCTTGTTGGTTGGTTGGGCTCAGAGCAGACCCTCGGCTCCAACTTGACCATATTGTAAAGCTCGAGAGCTTCCACTGGCTCGAGGCTAGTCCTTATCCCATCATGCCTAGCGCTAGTTATCCAGATCTTGTTTGTGATAACCCACAACACTAAGCCACAAAGTGTAGATATATAAACTATGGACATATCTAACAAAAATTACGTATAAAGGCATATAAGAAGAAACCCTCAAGCCATAAGTAGAAATTCTCACTCTATCCAGCTCATAAGGCATAAAAGATATCACTGCTTAGTTTGTTTGCTATCACGCTGGATTTCCCAGGGATGTGCATCGCTGTTAGAAAGCATTACAAGGACATTGCTCATTGCCATACTCTTAGGGCCTCTCGACATAAGGGATAGGATCTGGTTCCACCTTGTTTGTTGATGTACCACATCACGGGCATGTTGCCCATCTGAATCGCAATCGTCCCTGTGGGGAGAGAACTGTGAAGTGCTTCCAGTGCCAGGAGTACTGCTCTCATCTCAAGGACATTTATGTGCAAATGGTACTCATGTTTTTGCCAAGTTCTGTGAACAGTCTGTCCCAGATAACCAGATAATGCCCCCCCCCCATCTGGGAAGCGTCCGTAGTCACTGTGGCCGCTGGTTGAGGGAGAACGAACAGTCTGCCTATCGTCAACTGGGTGGACTGAAGCCACCATTCTAGGTCCTTCTTGCAGGTCTCCGTGATGAGAATTTTGTGAGCGTTGGGTAGATCTTCCATGGACCACTGGGCAAACAGGAGCCACTGCAATAGTCTCATGTGGAAATGCACCGAGGGAACTAGAGTTATAGCTGCCTCCATTGAGCCCAGGACTTTGAGAACAAATCTTGCTTGAACCCCCCCCCCCCTCACCGAGCAGAACTGCAGCTTGGCATCGAATGGTGGACACTCTCTCCTGAGGCAATTTTGCTATCATGTCTTTGGTGTCTAGATCTGCTCTGATAAATGTAATATATTGACAAGGCAACAAGGCAGACTTTTCATAGTTTATAGTGATGCCTAGCTGAGAGTAGAGGTGTATTGTGGTGTCCCTTGTCTCGATTAGTCGATGCTCGGTGGTGGCGGTAAGTAGCCAGTCATCTAAATATGGAAACACCCAGAATCCTAGACACCTCAGATGAGCTGTGACTACTGCCATGCATTTGATGAACACCCTGGGGAGCTGTGGTAAGGCCAAAGGGCAGAGCTCTGAACTGCTAGTGACTGGCTCCCAGCGAAAGCGTATAAATCTCCTGGATCACCTGTCCATCTTGATATGGTAGTATGCATCCTGGAGATTGATGGAGCACATCTAATTGTCCTTTCCCAGAAATGGAAGTAAGGACTGCAGTGTCACCATCTGGAACTTTGTCTTTTTGACAGACTTGTTGAGTCTGCTGAGGTCCAAAATGGGCCTCCAGTCCCGTTTTCTTTGGTACCAAAAAAAAAAAAAACCTTAAGTAAGTTCCAGATCTGATTTGGTCTGTGGGGACTTCTTGGATGACTCTTTTTCTTAGCAACTTTTGAACTTCTAGAGTTGCTTGTTCCCTCAGATTGGGTGGCACATCTGGGATGGATTTTTGTTTTTGGGAAGAGGTGGCATGGAGAAAGGAATATTGTATCCCCCTGGATATTATCGACTGTACCCATATGTCTTCTGTGATCTCTTGCCAGGCTTCTGGGTACAGTGAGAATCTTCCCCTGACTCCCGGGGGGGGGGGGATATCACCATGTGCGTCAGGCTAAGTTCCCTGGGATTTCCAGAACCACATTTTTCCACCCTTTTGACCTTTGGGGTAACATCAAGAAGGTGCGGAAAAACGTACTCCCACAGCAGAAAGAGTCTTGCCATCCTGCTTGCACCTGGTTAGAGTCTCTTTTACCTTAGGCCCGAACAAAGATGAGCCATCATAGGGGCTTTGGTAAAGGAGGACTTGAAAGGCTCCGCAAATTGACAAAGGCACATCCAGGAATGCCTTCGTAAGGCGACTCCTGTGCCTGCAGCCCTGCTCGCTCTATTGGCCGCATAAGAGATAAGCCGCATGGAAGAGTTAACTATGGAAGATAAGGTTGCAATCTGAGAAGCAGCCTTATCTGCAGCTCCCGCAGCTGTAGGATCCTGTAGGGTATCTCCTAGCTCTTTCAGGAAATCCCTCTGAAGATGGGTGAAATGGGAAAGATAATTCAGTGACCTAAGAGTAAAGGCCACTGAAGAAAAGACATGCTTCCCGTATCTGTCCATCATACGTGACTCTTTGTTCGGAGGATGGACAGAAGTAGAAGTCTCTGCTAATTCCTTCTCAGTGGCCACTGCCACCACCATGGCATCAACTGGCATACCCTTGGGTAAAAAGGATTTGTCATCAAGGGCCGTTATGAATTTATTGGACCTCCATGGAACTGGTTCCATCGATTCCAGAGAGCTCCACACCTTTCAACTCACTACCCCTAGCAGCGGGTTGAAGGGAGGAGACACCCAAGAAGTCGAGGGTTGGGAACCGAATGCATTCAGGTACACAGACTCATCTTCAGAAGGGAAAGGGACTTCCAACTGCCCCTCAGCTTGAGGATTTCCAGGATGTCCGAGAATGACACATCCTCAGAGGGGGACCGTGGAGACCCATCTGAGTCTTCCAAGAGACTCAGGGGAGTCAACATGCTTCCTCTTACATGTCCTCTTCTGAGGGACCTCCCCAGGGGGATGGCTCTGGGGAGGTTTTGGAAGGGGGGTGCCCAATGGGGCATTCTGGGGCACTGGTTCCCTGTGCTTAGAATGGAGGGGCAGTGAGAGGGAAGATACTGGCTCTGAAGGGGACTGAGTAGCTGAAGCTGAAGGAGGAGCTGTCTGAGAGGACAGCACACTCATCATCACCTTGAAGGCACCGTGCTCCGGGCCCAAGAGTGTTCTTGGCTCCAAAGAGCTAAGAGCCCTCTCCCGCCCCAAGGGTGATGGCTCCGAGGCTGTTGGGGGAGCCGAGCTCAATTGCGCAGAAGTTCCAAGAGGCAGAGTGGGGTCGGACAAGGGTAGGATGCCGCTCCCCCCCCTTGGAGCTGACAAGGGAGTGTCGGCTCCCAGATCCCTCGATGGAATGAGGTATCGAAGAGATCGGAGTGGATGTCGGAATACAGAGACCAGAGATTTTCGGAACCGACGGTTCCATCAAAATGACTTCCATGCACTCTGGCTCCGAGCCCAGGTGAGTCAAAGGATGAATAGACGGTCCGGGAGGGAGGGTTGTCGGCTCCACATCCATACAGGCTGGGCTCAATAAAATTATGGCAAGAGCCAGTGTTGAGCAGCCTCTTCACCATCCTCTCCACATCATCGTCCGAAAGTCTCCTGGACGATCGAGAGGAGTGGGTGGATGATCGGTGACTGCCCGCCACAGACTGCAGGAGCGGTGACAGTGGAGCGGACCGTACGAGTTCCAATAAAGGAGATCTAGTCCTTTTATGACTCCTAGCCGGCTCCGTGGACACTAATTGAACCGTAGGAGATAAGGTCTTGTCAGACCCAAGAGGTTTTGGATCCGACAAACTGGTAGATTTCTCTACGTGTCTCGATGGCTCCTAAGTCAGAACCGACGAAATTGTCAGTTTGGATGATTTCCCTGGTTTACTAGCCTGTTTCCCTTCTCCTGGAGTGTCAAAGGGCCCTTTTAGTAAACCTCGCAAGATAAGTTGTTTCTGCGCTCCTGCAGGACTCTGGCACTGAAAGCATGACAAATAGAACATGAGTCCTGCAGGTGCACTGCCCCCAAACAATAAATGCAACTTGTATGTCCATCAGTCAGGTACATTTTCTGGGAGCACGAGTCACATTTTTTGAATCCAGAAGGTTTGGATTCTTTGGTTACTTCTTTGGACATTATGACAAAAAGCAACAACAAAGCCCAATGCAGTAACCAAGATACACTAAAGGTATTAAACAAACAGTCTCACAATAACTACTAAGAACCCCCCCCCCCTTTTTTTTAAACAACAAACAAAAGGCTGGAAGGAAACGGAAGGGAGAGAGCCTCTAACTTAAACAGCTACTCCTTATCAGAAAAGCAAAGGGAAGGAATAAGGGGGAAAGCCCTCTAACTGAAACGGGCTAAAAAGATGGGGGAATCCTCTAAGAAAAAAACAAATTTGACAAGGGGTATAGGCCTGGAGAAAGAACGATAG
The DNA here is from genome assembly GCF_019279795.1 of Protopterus annectens. NCBI lineage: Eukaryota > Metazoa > Chordata > Ceratodontiformes > Protopteridae > Protopterus > Protopterus annectens. Next base: position 1,879,384,409 of record NC_056729.1, on the reverse strand, counting down.
CCTAAACAACAGCAACAACAACCAGAAAGTGGAGATAGGGTGCTTAACAAACACTACTAAACTACAGACAGACTCTGAAGAAAAATTATGATTTAAACACAAAAAAACAATAAAATTCAAAAACTAAGCCTGAGCCAGTATCCAGCAATCTCGAAGCTTCAAGCGGCAAATGAGATCTGGGTAACTAGCACTAGGCATGATGGGACAGGGACTAGCCTTGAGCCAGTGGAAGCTCTCGAGCTTTACAATATGGCAGAGTTGGAGCCGAGGGTCAGCTCCGAACCCAACCAACCAACAAGAAGGAAGGCAAGATAGGGACAACATAACATTTATAAATTAAATAATAATGTATTATTTTATTTTTTTTTTATTTTTTTTTTTATTTACATCAAGTCTAATTATCACATCACTTTCAACAACAGAAAGTCTATGTCTCCCCCTGATCATGGCACGTAACATTATCATCCTGGGGGATTATCAAATGCAGTTCCATAAACTGGTGAAGATACTCTACACGCACAGCAAATATGCAGATTAGTTCCTTAACTTTATTAATGTCAAATCCCTTGACCAACTGGTACTATCCAGCAAGGTGAGCTAATATTTTTGACCTGATCCTCACTAACGTAGCGCCAATTTGTTCCACACCCAATGTTTTCCCATCCATGATAAAATCTGACTACCATGTCATCGCTTGTTCCCAGAAAACTCTACCTCAGTCTGCATCTAACTCCAATGTATGTAAAGAATACACCACAATAAATCTCCTAACACTCTGGAACAACCAAGAATTGCAAACGTTCCGCTCGCTCCTGAGATGCCACAGTAAAAGCAGCCAACTATACCACTGACATCTACACCCATACAACAGCTGTGAAGCCCGTGTCTCAATCCTGGACAAGTATTATGGCAAACCTAAGAACAAGCCCCTGTGAAAGAACCCTAATATAAAAAGCTAGAAAAAAGGGGAGAAACATTGCACTAAGGAATAAACTCAAATCCACTAATTCTACAACTGATATATAAAAAAAAGATCTGTAAGTTACTCATGCATAGGGTCAAAACTTGTAAAGTAGGTTATAAGACAAATATCTGTGCTTCCATTAAATACAGATATAAAGTATTCATATCTATGTTAGGGATTTCAGATGCAACACCCAACAATGCTCAAAGCTGATCTCAAAAGGCAACACCTATTCAATCCTGAGGACATAACCAATATGCTTGCCAACATATTTAGATCCAGCTTCTTCCCACACCTACCTTCCTGCTTCCCCCTTTACCACTCAGCACTTGTATCTACTTGAAATCACCTATGATCAGGTCCTAAAGGCCCTTTCAGAAAGCCAAACACACTATCCATATCGGTCCTAACCACATACCAGGTTACATCATAATCAATACACACAATCTCATAAAATCCCTTACAAACCTAATCAGTCTCAGTCTTTAAAATGGATACTTGCTTGCAGACTGGAGAATGAATATAGTGACAACCCCTACACAAAGGATGCAGTGCCAGTGACCCTGGGGACTACCGACCAAATAGTCTCACTAGCAATATTACTATTTATAAAGTAATGGAACATATCATTGTGGAACTTATAAATAAAGACATAAATGGCATACAATAAAAAAAAAGATTATAAGACCCAACTAATGTCAGGCATTAAATGCATACATCTCTTAAGAAAAGAGTTTGACTTCAGTCTTCTTACCTTATCAGCTTCTTTGACAGACAGCACAGACTTTAAGGGTTTACTATCAAAAATAAGGAATGGCACTTACGTGAAATTGGGATGGTCGAATGCACGTCTTCCAGTTTCCATAATGCCAATCCGTAAATGTTCAAATCCACATTAGCAAATGGTAGTGTGCATTCACTAATATGGGATCAACTTTTTGATAACAGATCGCACTACACTGGGGTTCGGGAAATTTACTCTTTTCCACATTGTACTGCGATCACGGAGTTGGAATATATATATATATATATATATATATATATATATATATATATATATAATATGCAGGAGGTGTGGGGGTGCAGGGGGGCTTGCTCCCTCGCAAAAACATTACCAGTAACATGGACGTTCGACACTGAAACTTCCGGTGTTCAAATGTCCATTCCATGGTTACCATTTCCAACATTTTGGTAATTCTGTATACCAAATTCAGAAAACTAATTTAATCAAACTCGAAAAATGTTTTGATTTTCCACATTTTGATAGTAAACTGACTTTAAGACATGTTTATTCTGTAAAATTTGTATGCAAGTAGAATGGTTAAAATAATAAGACAGAAGCACAATTTGTTCTCAGCTAATTCATTCATCCATTCAAATTTGATTACCAGGGTAGTGCACTGACCAATATTGACCAACAGCTGATCCATAGGTTCATACTGGGCTATCTGCCCTGGGGCAATTATAAGCCTAGCCCGATTCTGTATGGCTTACGCCACCCCTTGATTTGAGTATACTGTGCCCTTTTTAAGGTTTAGTTTACTGTGCCTCTGTCTAATAGTGACACAGGAGTAATCCCTGGGACAAACCTACGATCCCCCATCCACCTATCGAGATTCTTCTTGAAGAGATTCAGTGAGGTGCTCTGCCTCATATGAACTGGAATTCTATTCCAGAGCGAAGGGAGCCTCTGGGTTATGAACCTGTCCCTCCAGCAAGTTCTATTTATTTCTGTGCTGAGGTTCAAGTCCCTCGAGCGTGTGGCTCTAAGGGATTTATATTTACTGAGGTGGAGCATGTCCATTAATTCTGGATTTGACATAGCTTTGTATGTCAGGCATAGATCGCCTCGAAGTAAGCGGTATGCAACTGAGTAGAGCTGGAGTTTTTTTATCCGAGCAGCATATGGCATCTGTTTGAGAGCCTTGATCCTCTTGGTGAGATACTTTTGGGGTCTTTCTAATTGCTGCAGGTGTTGGGTAAGGTACATCCCAAAAGGGGCATTGTATTCTATGATGGGCCTGATGAGGGATGAATAAAGGGGCACGATTACCTCTCTTGATCTAGATGTGAAACCCTTCGTGATGAGGTGGGCTATGTAGAAGGTCTTTCTAACCACTTTGGCAATGTGGTTTTCAAAGGAGAGATTGCTATTCAACTTGGGTGCCCAGGTCCCTAATAACCTTCTCTGTACTTAATGGGTTTCCGCCTATGTGGTAATTTGTGGGCACATTGTTTTTGCCAAAGGGTATGACTATACAATTTTTGGCATTTAGCTTTAAACCATGGTGCTGGCACCAGTTATCTGTCTCTGTGAGACATTTTTGAAGGATGTTTGTGTCAGCTGGAGAGTCGATTATGGCACCCAGTTTTCAGTCGTCTGCGAACTTGGTGAGCCATAGTCCTCCCACATTTGCCTGTACCTCGGAAAAGTATATACCGAACAAGAGTGGTCCCAGGACAGAACCCTGTGGGACGCCACTTGTGACCGGTTTCGAGTCTGACATGGCTCCAGCAACTCTCACTCTGTGGGTTCTGTCTTTGAGCCAGTTTGTGACCCATCTTGTGACATAGGGGTTTATATTTAAGCTGGATAGCTTATCTATGATGCCCGAGTGGGGTATTGTGTCAAATGCCTTTGCAAGGTCCAGATAGGCTGTGTGGACTACCTTCCCTTCATCTATAGCTTTGGTGACTGTTTCGAAGAAGTCAACCAGGTTCAAAAGGCAGGATCTGCCCTTGACAAAGCCGAACTGGGTAGGATCTAGTGTCTGGAGGTCCCCAATGTCTTTGTTTATGAGCTCCATGATGATCCTCTCCATAGCCTTGCAGACTAAGCTAGTCAGGTTTATGGGGCGATAGTTTCCAGGGTCCGTAGAGGCTCCACCTTTGTGGAGTGGGACCACTGTTGCTGTACGCCATTCTGTGGGCACATATCCTGTAGTGAGGCTGAAATTGTATAGCTATTTTATTTGAGGGATTAGTTCCTCTTGGAGTTCATGTAGGACGCAACCTGGGACGCCATCTGGTCCCATGGAAGCAGTGTTTTTTGCTTTGAAGAGGGCAGCCTTCACCTGAGCATCAGAGATGTTTGGGAGGCAGCCCTCTGCCGGGATAGATACTTGCTCTTTTGGGGGGGAGGGGGGGGGTTTGCACTGAACCTGTCTGCCAGGATATTGGCGATGTCTGTGGGTTCAGTGTATTTTTTGTCGTTTAGAATCAACTCAGAACAAGTCTGGGAGTTGCATCCCAGGTTCCTAACATAACTGAAAAAAGCCTTATGATTGTCTTTGGTGTCATGTGCAATTTTTCTCTCGAAGCTGGCCTTGGAGGATTTTATGAGGGATCGTACTTTTTTGCTAGTACTGATCAGAGATACCTTCCCTATTAGGGATTTTGCTCTATCATGTAGTAGCTTCCTCCTTCTGTTGTACAGTTTATTTATGGCAGGGGTCCACCAGACTGGACACCTGCCTTTGGATGATTGGGTCTTGGTTTTGTTTGGGATAGCATGATCCATGCATTCCTGGAGATGTCCGTAGAATGCGTTTATATAGGATTCTGCAGTTTGGGCCGTAGTTTCCACTGGCCCTGGGGCCTTGAAGGATTCCAATTCGGTTTTGAGAAGTGAGAAATTCACTTTTGAGAAGTTTTTCACTGTGGTTTTCTGGGCTGGGGGTGGGGTCGGGATGTGGACATCCAGTGAAATTAATTTATGGTCTGATCTTACCAATGAGGGATATACTTCTGGTGTGGAGCATAGAGTCCCCATGTTGGTAATGATCAGGTCTAGTATGTTGTCCCCTCTTGTGGGAGTGGTGACTAGTTGTTCCATAGCATTTGAGTTTATAATTTCCAGGAACCTTTGGGCTAAGGTGCTGGGGCTTGAGTAGTGCTCCCAGTCAATGTTTGGGTAGTTGAAGTCGCCCAATATAATGGTGTTCGGAGAGATCTTCATGTTCTCCAATGTTTTCAGGAAAGCCGAGTGGGATTCCTGACTTTGAGAGGGTGGTCTGTAGGATGCTATAAACTGAAAAGCAGTCTTGCCCACTGTTAGTTGCACATGGATGGTCTCCGATACTTCGTGCAATGCCACTAACCTGGAGGTGTGGATATCCTTGATAAATATGGAAACTCCCCTCCTTTTGTGGTTCGGTCCGGGTTTTGGGGCCGAAAAGCATGATATGAGGTATAGCCTGGTAGTGCTGGGGTGCTCTCTGGAGCCTTGAACCAGGTTTCTGTCACTGCACAGATATCAATGTTCTCCATAATGAGGAGAGCTTCGAGTGCGTGCATCTTGAGGTTAAGACTTCTGGCGTTAAGCAGCATTACCCTTAGTTTCTTGTTCCTTGTGCTGTCTATGGGGGTGGGTTTGACTTTTGAGCCTTGCCTAAAAAAGGCACTATGGGGGTGGCAAGAGCCTTTGCCAATATCCGAAAGCCCAGTGGTGACAGGTGCAAGCTGTCCCTAGCGAAGCAACGTGGCTTGTCGAACATGTCATCCCAGGCTAACAGACACTGGATCCCCTTTGAATGACACCAAAATTTTAGCCAATTGTTAAAATCCATCATTTTGTTTTTGTACTGTGGCATCATTCTAGGTGAGGGTAAGATGCTGGTCAGGGTCTTACCAGCCAGGGCTACATGATCAGAGAGCTCCTCTATGTCTCTTTTCATGTAGTCCAGGGAGGTACGTCTCAGGTCATTCACACCAGCATGTACAATGACTGAGTCATATTTGTATTTGCTTTGGAGTGACCTGAGTGCTTGCGTTATGTGGCGGATCCTAGCACCCGACAGGCAGATTACCGTGACCTTCTCTTTATTCAGCCTGGTGAGTGGGACGTCAGTGTGTCTGACAATAGAGTCACCTATTACAAGAGTATCAGGTGTGTTATTCAGCCTTAAGGGCTGTGGCTGCTTGGCACACTGACTTTGTGGGCTATGTGTTGTGCGTGTTTTGTTTTGAGGTAGCGTTTGCTTGGATGTCTGCTTTGGAGGTCTCTGTTGCTTAGGTAGATTTTTATTTAGAGCCTCCGAGTATGTTTTTGTGTATTTATGTGTTTGGTTCGTTGATGTGGTGGGACTATGTGATACTGGAATTGTGTTGTGTGAGGTTACCTTCTCCTCCTGACTGGTTACACCAGTTTTGAGATGAGAGAGCTCAGCCTCCAGTTTGGCTAAATAGTTGCATCTCTCATATATTTGAGCATGTTTGGAGAAGGAGAGGGTTGTCCGTGTACATGAGACAGTTGTAACATTGCCTCAAAATTCCCAGATTCACCAGCTGGACTGGAGAGGAAACCATTGACTGACATTTGGATATGCTAGAGTAATATAGGGAAACTGAATTTAAGACAGACCAATAGAGGACAGGGTAATTGTAGAGAGTATAAGAGTAAGTAGTGCTTATGGTTTAATAGTGCTAACTTGTAGGATTACTTAATTGGACCGGTGAAGGGCCTTAGAATGAGAATATGGTGTTTAAATTGAGAGACAGAGCAGTTCTAAGGGAAAAAGTGAAGAGCAGTGAATCATAAAGACAGGAGAAGAGACTCTGAAAGGAGACAGGTTAGGTGATATTGAGGCAGGAGCATTTGGCTTGGATGAAGAAATGCTTTTTGCGTTGCATTCTGAATTTCCAATAAGTGTTGATTTCCTTAATGTTGATGGGGAGTGCTTGCCAAACAGTAGGTGCCCAACTGTAGAAAGATCTGCAGTGCTGTGGATTTTGATTTTAAGGGTAATGAGAGCTGGTGTGGCTTGTGAGTAGTGTTTCAGGTTGTATAAGAAGTTTTTTTATGAAGTCTAACTCAAAAGGCAGTAAATGTGTAGATTTTGAGTACTTTGTAAAGATGTGTCTTAAAAGTTGGTTAGATCTTTATTTTATGGGTAGCCATTTGGGTTTTTCTAGGGTGGTACAGTGATTTTCACAGAAAGGTGAGTTTGTAATGAATCGGCAGATGCTGCTAGAGATCGTCTGGATTGTCCCAATATTCTTGGAGGCAGAAGCAAACCTGGGGGCCCATATTCAAGTTCAGAAGGGGGAAATTCTTTTGCCAGTGGCTTCTCTGGCTGGTTAGGATAGAATAGAGGAAATCTTTTTGTCCCAGAAGAGGAGGGGAGTTTACTTTTGCTGTCACTTTGTATATGCAGAAATGGAAATTTAGTGAATGATCAAGCCACAGACCTAGGTATCTTAAGGTGGACGTTGTCTCTATGGCATGGTTGTGTAGGTCAAAAACAGTTAAAGAGTCAGGTGCTTGTTGAATTTTGTGTGGAGTTTCAAAAAGCTTTGTTTTGGCTTTGGTGGGGTTGAGATGTAGCTTGTGCTATATAAGCTTACGGTTTATGAGCCACTGGTGGAGCTCATGTAAGTCTGACTGGAGTTGGCAATGAATGCTGGTGTGGGAGTGACCCGATCTGTAAATGACCATGTCATCAGCATTGAGCATAAGTGGGATGGGGTCACAACAAAGTTTGTTACTGAATATGGAGAACAGGAGGGGGCAAGAATGGATCCTTGTGGTACACCTTTGGTAACAAGTGCAGATTCTGATGGAGAGGAACCTATTTTTAACTCTGAAGTGTCTGTCAATGAGGAAATTTTTATACCAGTGAGTGGCAGATGGACTTATACCAATTTCAGTTTAGTTTGCTTTGGAGAAGATAGTAGTCAATGAGGTCAGATGCCTTTGTCAGGTTTATAAATAGGGCACCTGTAAAGAGGCCACTATCAAGTATAGCAAGACATCATCAGTTAGGGAACAAAGTGCTGTCATTGTACTTTGTCCAGGCCAAACTCCATGCTGTGTGGAGGACAGCAGGTGGTACTGCTGGATATAGAGGGAGAGTTGGGTGTGGAGCCGGTGGTACTGCTGGATATAGAGGGAGAGTTGGGAGTGGAGCAGGTTGTACTGCTGGATATAGAGGGAGAATTGGGTGTAGAGCAGGTGGTACTACTGGACAAAGAGGAAGAGTTGGGTGTAGAACAGGTGGTACTGCTGGATATAGAGAAATTGTTGGGTGTACTGCTGGGTATACAGGGAGAGCTGGGTGTAGAGCAGGTGGTACTGCTGAATATAAAGGGAGATTTGGATGTAGAGCAGGTGGTACTGCTGGATATTGAGGGAGAGTTGGGTGTAGAGCAGGTGGTACTGCTGAATATAGAGGAAGAGCTGGGTGTAGAGCAGGTGGTACTGCTGGATATAGAGGGAGAGTTGGGTGTAGAGCAGGTGGTGCTGCTGGATATAGAGGGAAAGTTGGGTGCACAGCAGGTGGTACTGCTGGATATAGAGGGAGAGCTGGGTGTAGAGCAGGTGGTACTGCTGGGTATAGAGGGAGAGTTGGGTGTAGAGCAGGTGGTACTGCTGGATATAGTGGGAGAGTTGGGTGTACAGCAGGTGGTACTGCTGGATATAGAGAGAGAGAGCTGGGTGTACAGCAGGTGGTACTGCTGGATATAGAGAGAGAGAGCTGGGTGTAGAGCAGGTGGTACTGCTGGATATAGAGGGAGAGCTGGGTGTAGAGCAGGTGGTACTGCTGGATACAATGGAAGAGTTGGGTGTAGAGCAGGTGATAGTGCTGGATATAGAAGGAGATCTGGTGTAGAGCAAGTGGTACTGCTGGACACAGGAAGATTTGTGTGTACAGCAGGTGGTACTGCTGGATACAGAGAAAGAGTTGGGTGTAGAGCAGGTGATAGTGCTGGGTATAGAGGGAGAGTTGGGTGTAGAGCAGGTAGTACTGCTGGATATAGAGGGAGAGCTGGGTGTAGAGCCAGTGGTACTGTTGGATATAGAGGGAGAGTTTGGTGTAGAGCAGGTGGTACTGCTGGATATAGAGGAAGAGTTGGGTGTAGAGCAGGTGATAGTGCTTGATATAGAAGGAGATCTGGTGTAGAGCAAGTGGTACTGCTGGATACAGAGGAAGAGTTGTGTGTACAGCAGGTGGTACTGCTGGATACAGAGAAAGAGTTGGGTGTAGAGCAGGTGATACTGCTGGGTATAGAGGGAGAGTTGGGTGTAGAGCAGGTGGTACTGCTGAATATAGAGGGAGAGTTCGGTGTTGAGCAGGTGGTACTGCTGGATATAGAGGGAGAGAGAGTGGTGTAGAGCAGGTGGTGCAGCTGGATATAGATTGAGAGATGGGTGTAGAGCAGGTGGTACTGCTGGATATAGAGGGAGAGTTGGGTGTTGAGCAGGTGGTACTGCTGGATACACAGGGAGGGTTGGGTGTAGAGCAGGTGGTACTGCTGGATAAAGAGGGAGAGTTGGGTGTAGAGCAGGTGGTACTGCTGGATATAGAGGGAGAGTTGTGTGGAGAGCAGGTGGTACTGCTGGATATAGAGAAAGAGTTGGGTGTAGACTATATTAACAAACTGTTTAGGCAGAATTGCAAGGATGGATATTGGATGGAAGTGAGAGGTATCTTTTGGGATGGTTTACTTTGAGAGGGGGTTTAATTAGAGCAGTTTTCCAAACCTGTGGCAGATGTTTTGTATGAGACTTATATATGTGAAAGAGAAGAAGATATAGATCCTCTTTGCAGTGATATATGAACCAGGGGTATATACTGTCAGATCCAGGAGCAGTGTTAGTGGAAATATTTTCAAGTAGAATAGAGATTTCTTTGGGATGTATGCATTTGAGGTGGAAGACGGGGATGAATGGTGGGAGGGTGGGCAATGCATGACCTGTGGGAGGTGTATAGTTCATTGATGGGCAATTGTTAAATTCTTTAAGGAATCCTCTGGAGAAAGTTTTGCTGTACCACACTGGCATCTGTAGATAGGGTATCATGAAGAAATGTTCTTCTTGTAAGTAGGTTAGCCTCTTTCCAAAGGTGTTTGGGGGAATGTAAGGGGATAATTTGTTTCCTTGTTTGGACATATCTTTTGTGCCTTCTTGGTTAGGTTATGAAGACTATAGTAAGCTCATCAGTTCTGGAGTTCTGTCTCCATTTTTACCATGTTTCATCCTTTAGAGTTAAAAGATGTTTGAGTTCAGTGTATAGCTATTCAGTTCTGGTGGGTTTATAAAGCCTGTGCATAAGTGACAAGAGTTTGTCTTGCAGCTGTAGTAGAAAGTTAGTTAGGCTTGAATTGCTGTATTAGTGTCATGTAGAGTATATGGTTCCAGCTGCAGGCTGCGAGAAAGGTCCTGAGTTTCTCTATATTTATGCTACTCTAGTTTCTGAAGGCTTTTAATATTTGTGGTAGTTTTATAGGATTGTTGATAAATGTGAAGTTGATTGGGCTGTGGTCACTTACTGATGGTAGCAGAATGTTCATGTTGGAGATGGGGTTTGGTATGTTTGTAATAATCAGGTCAAGTGTGGAGAGTTTGGAGGACCTGAGGTTAGTTTGTGTTGGTTCTTTTATGAGCTGAAGAACACCTAGGTCTGCTAGGAAAGTACCCATGTCAGATGAAAGAAGGCCAAGATAATTAAGGCTGAAGTTACCTTAGTTATTATGGTAGTGATGAGTGATTTGACTTTATTTAAGGAAACAGGGGGTGGTAGATAGGCTGTACTGATCAGTAGTGGTTTGCCTTTTTGAGTTGGAAATTTTAGGAGAATCCAGTTAAGACTGGAGTCTGAGGAGTAGTTTCCTTGGGCAGTAACTTTTGGGTTTACATTATTTCTGTACAAAATTAGAGAGTCTCCACCCTATCATTTGGCCAGGTCTGGTATCACTGACATGCCTGTAGGTGGTTAGAAAGTGTTGGAAGTTGGGGGAGTCTTTTTTGATCCAGGATTCCATGACTGCTAGAATATCTGGGTTGTCCTGGGAAATAAAAGCACTTATGTGTTCTAAACACAAATACAAACACAATTCAATGAAAGATAACATTAAATGGACTCCAACCAAAACTTCATGAACCCAATTCACTTTAATAGTGCAAAAACATACAATACTGCTCGCTTTCATCTTTGTCATTGAAAAGACTTCATCAGAGTAAATTATTTCAGAAATCCAAGCAGTAATAAAAAATGGCCTTGATGTTTCTACCTTTTGAGTAGGGGATCTTAGGTAAAACACCCAAAACATTTTTCATCTCATCAGTGAAAACCAGGTTCCACTATAAATTTATCATATTTATATAATAAGGTGTGGTGTTGCTAAAGAGAACTATAAAGGAAGGGATACCCGCTAAAACAGTGTCTTTAGTTCCTGTGCTTGGGTCCCTATTAGCACCAAGACTGTTTAAGATTGGAGTAAAATGGCCTCGACAACATCTCACTACTTCCCCTCGTATGTCCCTGAGCAGTTGAATGGGATATCCCCCTGTCTGAAAATAGGCAAATCAGCCCCTGTCCAAAAATAGACAAATCAGATGGTGTAATCTGTATTAAATGTTGTGTTATCAGAAATAAGGCATGACAGCCTAACCATCTGACCTTTTACGACAGACCTTTTTTGGGAAAGGGGGTGATGGCTCTCAAAGTGAAGATAACTGTTGGAAAAGGTCTCTTTCCTATATATAGTGGATTATAGTAACCCCAAGTCACATTTTTACCCAACAGAATGTCAAGATAATGTAACATGTTGATGGAATACATACAATTTAAAAAGGTGGTTGAAGTTTGTCATCTATTAAAATAGTACACCCATTGTTCTTGGATGCCCTTCCAAATAATCAACACATTGTCAAGGTATCTATAGTATCCATGTACCTGTGAGAGAAAATCGGGGTATAAACATAATTTTTACCACACAGCCAAAACTATGTTAGCATAGATTGGGGTGCTAGCTGCGCCCATGGCAACTCCTGAGGTCTGATAATAATATTCCCCCTTCAAATACAAAAAGTTGTTACTAAGGACTAAATTAAGTAAGGAATAAACCAACCTAACATCAATAGGGGCCACAGTAGAAAAAACTTCAGAGAAATTCTTGAAATCACTGTAACCCAGTACCATGGGGGATTACCATATAAACAGGGAGACAATGTCGACCATAATGAAGGTTATGTTATCCAAAAAATTCAATATGTTGACAGTTTCTAATAAATGTCATGAATCATTTAAAATATTGGGCTCCGACTTCAATCCTGCCTTACACTTAAAATCAAGAGATTTAGCCAAGGGTTCTGTCTTAGAACCCTTGGCAGAGAAAACTGATCTCAATGGAGGATCCAGGGAATTCTTATAGATTTTGGGAATTTCAAAAATGCATGCTACCATTGTTATTGTTACATTCAGATATTCCCATACTTATTGCTCCATTTCACTTTACATGACCATGTCTAACAAGTAGAAGTCAAGCCTAGTAGACTATGTTGAGCTCATGTACTGAAACTCTCACATAGGTGCAATCACTGGAAAGAAGCTCAAACATTTTTGAAGAGTAATCAGTATTATCCATGATCAATACTACTCCCCCACCCTTGTCCCGTTTCATAACATGGATACTTCATCATTAACTATATTAAAAAGTTCCCTTTCCTTAGAGGTAAGATTGTTGCATGGAAATGTATTTTTCTTATTTTTCTCATATATATATATATATATATATATATATATATATAAATTGTCCCTCAAAAACTCTCTCATAAGTGGAAACTAGGCTGTTGGGGGGGTGGTGGCACAAACATACTCTTCTACGTAACCCATCATGTCTTGTGTTATTAGACAATATTCAATCAGCATAAAACAGTTTTAAATTACAATTTCTAGTAAAAAGTTTCAATTGAAAAATTGTTTGAATAATATCAAGATTGAAGCTAGGAATGAACGTAAAACCTTTTCTCAAAATTGTTAAAACAGATTCAGACCAATCAACATTAGATAAATTAAATACTTTGAAAGTGTCCAAGGTGTTACAGTCTGTAGACGTTCCACACCCATATTTACAGAGATTTAAAGTCTGCATCTGTCCCATTCCCTGCCCCTGCCCTACGGGTTCAAATAAGTCTGTCTGTACTGGGGTTTTGAAGCAGTCCTTGGGCCATGGTTTTGTTCCTGTACACGACTGGCTAGTCTCTCTGGGCGTCTGACTTGTGGTGGATCTATAAAAAAAAGTCATTTTCTTCATCATTAACACCAAAATCATTGTCAGAGTCCAAATTGTCCCTGAATGCAAAAGGTCTGTTGCCCCTTCCTTGGGGAGGGGGAAGGAAATGCCTTCCATAACTCATAGTCACTTTTGTTTCTTACTAGCTTTTTTGTTTTGCATATTTTACTTTTGGAAATACTAATATCAGTCCTGATAAAAATCTCAATATACTGATGTTTAATAGAAGTGAATGATAAATCTTTTCTAATTTTTTTCATTAACAACCCTTAGCTCGTTGTCTAATACTAAGATTTTACGATCATTGACTAATAAGCATATTAAGGGCAATACCTGTTTCATTGTAGAGCTTGACGATATTGTGGAACAAAGTTGAATTAAAATCCACATAATTTGGGTACTTCCAGGCCCGTAGTCCCTTCGGTACCAAATTACTACGAATGCATGCAGCAAAATATGCATTCTCCAACTGGAGATTATGAATCTTGAAGAGGTTTTTTTCAAAATCGATAAGCAAGAGGTGTAAAGACAAATCACCTTGCTCATTATCATCAGAAAAGAGAGACAGTTAGATCTCAACCAAGCATCAAAATCAATGTCCACTACTTTACTGGTCCCAGGCTGAATATTTGCTGCATTGATTAATATGGGACGTCCGTTCACCACAGCCTGTGCGTACGTTTGTGGCAGTTGAAAAAACATATCTTGGCTGCTATTAGCATCCTGGCCCCGTAGACAGCTTGTACTTGGACTAGAACTGCCCACAGCAACACAATTAGCGAAGAAGTGGCATACTTAGAAATCTGAAAAAAAACAAAAAAAGACCAGTTCCAGTAGAACACTCGAGTAGTGCTAAAAGTAGTCACACCAATGTGTAGTATAAAATGTAGTTTATTTGAGCTTGCTTTGGTGTGATGCGCTCAAATAAACTACCTCAGTGTTCTACTGGAACTGGTCTTTTTTTGGTTTTGGTTCGTGTTTTACAGTTCCTATCTTTGTGGATTTTGAAGTCATACTTAGAAATCTGTTATATGAACAGGGTAAAATCTCCCAGCAGATCCTTAGTCACTCGGCTGAATCAGAAGAGTGAGAACAAATGTGTGGTCTATAAAACCAGTAACCAAACATAAATGCAAACACAATCCAACAAAAAATAACACTAAATGGACTCCAATCAAAACTTCACGAACCAGATTCACTTTAATAGTGCAAAAAAACACACAATACTCAGCAGTGAATGTGGCAGCTCTGGCTTAATGCAATATGTATACCAGGTATCAATGACAATATCTCAATTTCCAATATACTCAAGTTAAAAGTTGCCACAGTTTAATAATAAGTTTCACAACAAGTTTAACAACAATTGGTGTAGAAGGACTTTTAGTTTTTAAATAGCTCTTTATTATGTGGATTTTACTATCCTTACATTTGCTAGTATTAAGCTTGAGTTTGTGCTTCAGACGACGAATGATTTCAATTGAATAATTAATTTGTGCTTTCTGTTGGCTCTATGATGTTGGGAAAGGTTTGTTACTGCTTGGATTGCTGAAGTAATTTACTCTGATGAAGTCTTTTCAATGACAACGATGAAAGTGCTCAGTATTGTGTGTTTTTGTACTATTAAACTTAAGTGGCCTAGCTTGTTTCTGATGCTATGGGCACAGAGGAGGTACAGGCCAGTGTAAGGAAGGAGTAGTTCTGATGTTGATATCGGATACTAGATGAGGTAGCTGTCAATAAATATACTAATACATACCTTCTGTATCAGTACAGTGATATGTTCAATCTGCATAACAGAACTTATCCCAATCAATGTTCGACACTGAAACATGCTAATACTAAGTGCAATATGCAGTGATTAAAGTAACTTTCAAAAATGGCTATAACACTATTAAAGTGTTTTTTCCTCCTGCACCCCAACAACCCTGCCACTTACATACACTAAAGCTGTGATCACTTTATTCTACGATGCCGCAGTCTCAGAATTAGTGTATAACACAACATTTTACAGGTTTGTGTCAACCATTAATGCACCACAATTCTGCTTTTCGCCTTACAGACTTTTCTGCATTTCATTACTTCAGTACAAAGGTGTACTAAGTTACAATTTCACAAGGACAGTTCCAATAATAACTTATCCCTTTTTTCTTTCATTTATTACTTACACTCTTGAACATTTTCATAAAAATACACGTCAGAACCTTTCAGTTTTCAACTGTCCGAGTATTTTGCTGAATTCTTCGATAATCTGCTGTATTTACAATATGCTGAGAGTCTTTAGATTGTATTTTACTGCTAAAATGCTAGGAACAATACTGGGAATCTCTCCTTCAGATAACCTGAGTCTTCTGGATTCAGTGCTGCTTCTGGAACTATTCCTATGGACACCATCTTTTGATAGAAACAATAATGGGAATATCGCCTTCAGATAACCTAACAGAATATTCTGGATTCACTGCTGTTTCTGGAACTATTCCTATGGACACCATCTTTTGATACTTCTCAACACATATTTTCGATAGAGGCTTCTTTGATATGGTACTTGTACCTATAATCTCTTTTGGGCATATTCAGTATGAACTTTTTTATGTATCATCTCTGCAGCTTTCTATTCTCAGTATGAACAATAAAACAATCTCACCTTCTCACAGACATTCATCATGGCTGACAACATTTCTTCTCATTTATGTCATTAACCAAAGGCGTTGTGCACTGTCAGAGCAGAATGTTTGTCTAAATTTGTTTTCTTTCAATCTGTTTTATGCTGAAGGTATGCCTTCTGGTTACATTAAGGTAGGTACTATACTCTTTATAATGTACGATCATCAACAGCTGAGCATTTGAGAGGTACAAGCCACACAAACAAGTGTTTCTATATTCCAAAAGGATATCTGTACAGCTAAGTAAAGCTTACTTAATATTTTGACTTTCATGTTTTTTTCACAGTTTGAACTTCCCTCTCAGCTTGACCACTGGAATGTGGATAGTTTGAAGTGCAAATTATATGTTAAAATCTGTTCTTCTTTAAAAATGTGTTGAATTTCATACTTGTATTTTGTTAATCATTATCAGAGACAACTGCTATCAAGCATTCACAACTCAAAAAAGTACAAATTTTAAAATGCACCAATAACTCCAACTTTCATTGCTTTCTGTAACTTCACTCTAGAAATGTTGAATAGTAGTCGACATGTTAGATACATGCGATCTCTAAAATGAATCAAATCTGTTTCATCCTTACTCTGTGATATTCTCAGTATTGAACAACAAATCATCTCTTTTCTTGGACAATTGTTATAAAATACATGAAGTAAACTGCACACACAAAATACAGTCACTCAGTGTACTTACCATAACAGTAGGTGTTCATATAGGTATGATCATTGTTGCAGTAGCCATTACAATACAGGATGTATTCTGCCAAGGATACTGTACATTCAGCCAGTCTACAAAGCTTCAGAATCCTTCCTTGCATGCCAGACATCTGCACTTAGCATGAGACAACATGCTAGTATAAGAAGGATATAGGGATGCTCCAAAATTCACGAGCTTTACAATGGTTTCTGCTTTGTTTCCACCAATACTGCTCTCCCATAAATATACTCATGGAATGTTTATATCCCTGCACTATGGTGAGAAGCTCTTTTTCTGTCTACATACATCTCCTTCCTCTATCCATAAAAGCTCTTAATTTATAAGCAAACTGTTTACCCTCCTGAAAGATCACTGAACCAGTTCCATTCTGGTTGGCATCTTCTTGCAATATGACTGAATTGTTTACCTCAAAATGCTTCAGTTTGTACACTGTAGTTATTAGTTGTTTTTAAACACCTATCCTGCGGTGTTGGTGCTGCGGTAGCATTGTCGCCTCACAGTAAGACGTTGTCCTGTTCGATTCTCAACTAAAGCGTCTTCTGTGTGGAGACATGCGTGAATGGGCGTACTTTCGTTGAAGGCTGTGTGTCAGGGCTGGCAACTCTGTACGTAAAAATCTACTGCCAATCATTAGTGGACTGGGGTTCTGCTGTGGCGACACCTAACCGGGAAAAGCCGAAAGATACAACAACAACTTAAGACAAACATGCATACATTAATAGAAAAAAATGACCCATATTAACATTATGTCATGAATTACACATTATATACATATTTTTTCTTTCTTTGTAACAGCTGTCATTTACCCCAATATTACATAAACTGCACACTTCCTGCCTTCCCTTAAACCTCACTGCTCCTCCTGAACATTAATCTGCATATATTTTTCTCACAAACACCATTTATTTCCATGTAATTTGCTCCTTCCCTTACCTAAAGCTCCCTCTTCCAGTTCTTTTATCTCTTGTACAATAGTCAGTACATCGAATAAAGTTTCTTGACATTTTCAAGTAACTTTTTTTTTTGGTAGCCAACAGAATTAAACTTAATAAGGCTATTACTATGTCTAGGCAATTCAGATCTTATGTCCAAGCTCAAAAGAATAATTTCCTTAGTTACAACCATTTGCTCCCGCAATATTTCTGACACAGTACTCTGTAGGGAATTTTTAATATCTACCAACTTATACTCTCAAAAAAAAAAACATGTTCTCAGTACCTCTTTCCTCACCATCACATCTCCAGCATTTGCTATCTTCATAAGGAAAAATTCTTTGAAGTCTGCTTAGGGTATAAACATACCTATGCAAACACTTTCAAGGAAAATCCTAAAGCTTCTAGATTTTGTTGCATACTTGGGAACAGTACATATGTTTTCCCATTGTTCCCTTGTAAACTGCTTTTCCAGTCTTTCTTCCCAGTCTTTCCTAACCTCCTCTGACTGATTTTTTATAGTTATCATGCAGTACTGTACATGCTCTAGTAATTAGTCCTTTAGCCCAGGACTTATCTATCCCTTTTTCTTTGCCTCTACTCTGATATCAATCCCTGGTAGGGAGGGCAGTCTCTAACATGAAGTCCAAACTTCTTCTTTTCCTCATCCCAGTGTAATACCTTTCCCTCTATAGTTATTTGCTCCCAATATCTTGATTCCTTTGCCAGTTTTCTCTAGTAAATTCCTGACCCCTCTTACATAGTTTCTGTACCCATATTTGCAGCCATCCCTACTGGCAGAATCTCCTTTCTCCATCTCTGTGTTTTTAAACACCTTTATTGAATCATCACTTGTGATATA
Source organism: Protopterus annectens (assembly GCF_019279795.1). Classification (NCBI taxonomy): domain Eukaryota; kingdom Metazoa; phylum Chordata; order Ceratodontiformes; family Protopteridae; genus Protopterus; species Protopterus annectens. The sequence continues at coordinate 1,879,366,261 of NC_056729.1, read as the reverse complement.
GGCAAATACACATTCATATAAAAGTAATCAAACTATATTAACATAAACATTATACTTCACATATGTTGCTATGTATCATATAACCTAAGCAGTATTACATAAATTATTCAATTCTCGGCTCTGAACCCATCAGTGAAGAATGAACGGCGAGATTGAACAACTTCACATCAAACATACTTCACATATATTGCTATGTGTCATATAACCTAAGCAGTATTACATAAATTATTCAATTCTTGCTTTTTTTAAACAAGAAACATCTTCATTAAACCATCACTTACTACACAGTCATTCATACATTTATATAAATGAAAATAGAGCCCACCAAGATAATCCTAGTCGCAAGCATTTTATATCACAAACCATACTGACACACTCCCAGTTGCAAACATTATAGATCACTTCTAATCTACCCAATCTTTCTCACTCCAACATTACATAGCTCATTTAAGTCCTTTTAGGCCTCATTCCTTCCTTGTATGTATGGCTCCCACAATTCCCATGTTTTTCCTATGTAGTTTGCCCCTACCCTTTTCTAAAGATCTCAATTCCAATTGTTTTATCTCTGTTACTATATTCACTACTTCCAATATAGTTGGTTTAGATTCTGATTTCCATTTTCTAGTAATTGCTTTTTTGGCAGCCACCATTATTAGACACAGCAAGGCCTTACCATGTCTAGGCAATTCTGATTCTGTATCACAGCTCAGAAAAATCATCTCCCTCGTCAGACCAATCTGCCCACACAGCATCTCTGACAGTGCATTGTGCAGGGAATCCTTAAAGTCTGCCAAATCACAGTACTCCCAGAAAATATGTTCCCAAGTACCTCTTTCTTCCCCTTCACAACTCCAACATTAACTGTCTACCTGTGGAAAAATTCTCTGGAGTCTACTTAGGGTATAAAAATATCTATGTAAACATTTCCAGGCAAAAATCCTAAATCTTCTAGATTTGGTTGCATATTTGGGAGACATACAGATATCCTCCCATTGTTTCTTCATGAATTGCTTATCTAATCTCTCTTCCCAATCCTTTCCAACCTCCTCTGATTGATTCTTATAGTTATCATGCAATATTTTATATGCTCTGCTAATTATTCCTTTGTAATGGCAGCTTCTGTTCTAGATTTTATTAAAAACTCTACCAGTGCTGGTCTTTCATTTAGGACCCCCCTATTTCTTTCTCTTTGCCTAAACTCTGATATCAATTCCTGATAGGGAAGGCAATCTCTAACTTGCAGTCCAAGTAATTCTTGGCATCTTCCCATTTCTATCATCTTTCCCTCTCTAGTTATTTGCTCCCAATACCTTGGTTCCTTTGCCAGTTTTCTCCAATAAGGTCCGGACCCCTCTTGCCTATTGTCTGCATCCCTAATTGCAGTAATCCCTACTGGCAGAATCTCCTTTCTCCATTCCCGTGTTGGTTTAGTTCTTAGAATACTTTCTGCTACTTTACGGTTATAATATTCTGCATGATTACTGTTGTTGTCCTTAAAGGCCTGCATCCAAAACCACAGTCTGTCTGTTTCTTGAGCTTCACCCCATGTTTCTTCATCATCCTTCTCCACTCTGAATTATAGTTTTGTGCTTCTTCTATGTATAGGAGTCTTAACTGTGTAGCTCTGAAATACCCTTTAGATTGGGTAATCCCAATACACCCTGTTCTACTGGAAGAATCAGCTTATCTCACTTGACTCTTGCTGACTTCCTATCCCATTGTCCTTCAGCTCTTTATTAATTGCTACTTACAGCTTCTCCTCTGGTTGATAAAAATATGCCTGACCTGAGTATAAGACTAAAGTGACTAAAAATATTTTAACTGCTTGTATCTTACTATCCATATCAATATAACAAAGTTTCCATTTTCTCAGTTTTTGTATTAGCTTTTGTTTAGTCTCTTCTCACATATCCTTAGCTGCCACAATAAAATTATTTTTAATCCATACTCCTAAATATTTCATTTTTATCATGTCCCCTTATGGGTACTCCTGAATCACTTCATGTGTGTTTGCATAATTTACTGCTACTGCCTTTGTTTTAGCTTCATTAATTTTGTACCCTGAAAAGATCTGAAACTGTCTCAAAATATTCCACAGCACTGTAATGTCTTTTTCTTGTTTTGTCAGGTACAAAATAATATCATCTGCAAATAAAGGCAGCTTTTCTTGACTGCCATACAAATTACATCCTTGAATTTCTGAGTCTCTTATTTTCTTTGACAATGATTCTAAATATAATGCAAATAGGACACACCTGTCTGGTTCCTCTGCTCAAGCAGAAATTATCAGAGAGGACCCCACCCACTTTAATTTTCACCTCTGATCTCTCATATATAATCCTAATCAACCTTATAATTTTTTCAGGAAATGAAAATGCTTCCATTGCCCTGCTCATAAAGTCCCAGGTTGCCTAATGCTTTCTCTGCATCAAGACCCACCAACAGCAATGATATTTTCTTACATTCTGCTTCCCTCTGGATCATCAATGTTCTATTAATGTCGTCAGATGTTTGTCTCCTCTCCACAAAACCACACTGATCCACATCTATCACTTTTGGAATTACTTTTGCCATACTTTTAGCTATTATAGACATGAACACTTTATAATCATGGTTTAATATTGAAATGGGCCTGTATGAAGCTAAATCTGATGGATTCTTACCCAATTTAGGTATTACAGCTACCACTGCTTTCTTCCAGGACAGTGGTACTTCTCCTCCTCTTAAGATATTGCTAAACAAATCCTTCCAGATCTTTTATCAGTTTTTTTCCTCCCAGCGTCTAAACTTCCACAGGAATACCATCTATTCCTGGAGACTTTCCTGTAGATTGGCTGTACATCACAATGTTTATCTCATCTCCTCCTATCCTGTTAGTAATCGAGCCTCATCTACCACTAACCTTGGCATATGTAATTCTTCCATAAACATTTCCATTTGTATATTTTCCTTGATTTTCATATTTCTTTGCTTTATACAGACTCTCAGAAGTTCTGAAATATTTCTAATACCTCTAAAGGATCTCTTGTTATTTTCTCTGTTATAGGCTCCCTAAGTTTGACAACAGGGTTGGGAGAGTGGCCTAATGGTTAAGGTGTTTGCCTTACAAACACAAGGTGCAGGGTTTGAGTCTCACAAAGAATAATTGGCTAGGCTTACAATGGCTCGCAAGGGCAGTTAGCCTAGTACTAACCTATGAACCTATGAACAGTCCTTTCTACCTTCTGTTGCCTGAGTTGTTGTGCTAAAAGTTTTTGTGCTCTAGTGTTACTATCAAAAAACAGTTGTTTAACAGCAATCTTTCTAAGCTCATGCATGTTACTGAGGTAATCCCTTATTTTCTGCCTAGCATTCTGAGGTGATCCTCTTCTTGTTCTGTGAAATTCCCGCTATTCTGCAATACTTTCACATTTGTCAATCCCTCTAAATAATTTGTGTTACTTCTTAACCATAGCTCCCTTTCTTTTATTTCCACCCTATTCTTAAACTCCACCTTACTTTTATCCCACTCCCTAGCTATATTTTTAGAAGAAGTTTCTATCCTCTCTAACAGCTTCTGAATAATCACCACTTCCCAATCCTTAAATTCCTCTCTTTTCAACAGATAGGTGGGACACCGCCAATGACTCATTTTTATTTCATTACCCTGCATTTTTATTTTAGCTATTATTGGAGCATGATCTGAAATGTTTATTGGGGAGTATCAAGACCTTCAATTAAATGCACATGTTCCAGTGAAATGTAAGTTCTGTCTTGCCTAGCCCGGTTTTTTATATCTTGGAGAATAATATGTAAATTCACTCTAAACTCCTGTCACTGAATTCACATCTTCCATGCCAAATATTTTCATAAATTTCTTCAAATGTCTGCCCTTCTTTGTTATATTTCCCTTCTGGGCACCTGAGACACATCCTCACTGCTGCAAATCAAGTTCCAGTCCCCACCTATAAGTAATATTCCTTGCTGAAAACTGATTATGTCTCCCAGAATTGTCTTAAGTTCCATTACAGCAGTTTTAGGTAGAATGTAAATACAAGCCAGTGTAATCCTCCTCCCTTGCCAGTAGCACCTTAGAACTACAAACCTGCCATTATTATTTTTTTTTTATCTTCTTATATCATTATTGGAGCTCCTCTTGCAATTAATATAAATACTCCTCTTTTCCTTTGTCCCAGGCATTCTGCTGAATAACCATCCTGAAAACCTTTCTTTATCAAATTCACAGGTTCATTTCTTTCTAAGTGTGTACTTGCATTCTACATTTTTAATATAGTTCACTATTCTTTCTTGTTTATATTTATCTGTGAGGCCATTTACATTTAAACACATTAACGAAAGCATTGTATTAAAAAGTTATTATTCCCACCTTTTATATATAACACATTTGTGTTACATGCCTAGTTCCACCTTTTGTGTTATATGCATACACTCTTTGGCAAGCTGAACTTTTATATATTTGTTTCTTGTCATACCCATTTGAGCCTATGTCACATCTTATAAAACTTTTTGTTTTATTTAAAGCCCTCAAATAAAAGAACAAACATACCGTAATACCCCCTAAAACCTATTAACTTAATATTAGCACACAAAACTATGTACACCACTAAATATTGAAGTTTTAACCTCCTAATAGGAATAAAAGTCCCAAACTGACAGCCACACTCACAGACTAAGAAAGGTCATTCATGCTAAGACGTATGTTGCAGCCTATGCTTCTACTAAGTGCTGATTGGTTTTGCCTTGTCTTTATAACTCTCTCAGCTAGGAATACTCCTGAATGTTTCCAGAGACCATTAACTACCTTGGGAAAGCCCCTAAATGCTTCCAGAGAACACTATCTACTTTGGGAAAACCCCTGAATGCTTTCAGAGAACACTGTCTACTTTGGGAAACCCCTGAATGCTTTCAGAGAACACTGTCTACTTTGGGAAACCCCTGAATGCTTTCAGAGATCATTATCTAATTTAGGTAAACCCCTGAATGCTTTACGAGAATGTTATCTCTTTTTTTTCTCAGCCAATCACTCTCCACCAGACTGAAGCCAGTTTTCTCTTTATCAGATTGTCTCCATGGAGACATGAGAACATGGGCAGCCAGTTTCTCTTCATCAGATTGTTTCCATGGAAGCATGAAGAGCAGCTGCAGAATTGTTACTCAGCTTACATGTATTTGCTAAAAAGAACTAATATTCAATGTTTTTTTTTTTTGTTCATTTATTTGCTCTCTTAAAACTTGTTAATAAATCAATCTAAGATCTTTAATACAGTCATTTCCCCATGCAAGAATGAGAAAAAACACATTAATCTCTCATCATGCTTTTTAACCAGGCTCTTTTATGCACTGCAGTCCCTACAATTCTTAAAACTGAAGAAGAAGAAGAAGAAGAGAGAGAGAGAAGGGAGAAAGAAAAGAAAAAAAAGAAAGAAAAGCAGCACCTGTTTGCAATCCCCATTACACTTGAAAAATAAATAAAAAATGCCACATGCCACAAAATTGGTACTATTTAAGGAAAAAATCTTTACTTACAGTTAACTTTCTGTCTCCTCTTGCCCTCCCCAAAGCACTTTTCCGAACATTAATGACATGATGTAGGGCATATGCTTTAGAGTCCCCCATAAGTCCAACAAACTCTGAAAAAGTTCAATATTTCCAGATTTTCTTGTTCTGCCATATTTCACAAATATAATTATTGCATTGCAATTCCCTAGTAAGTTATTGGTTTTATTACTGTTCATCTCCGAAATCCTGTCTCTGCTTCATTTCCAAAATATTTTTGATTCTTCTGGTCAATCCTCATGCTCTCTTCCTGCTCTCTAACATTTTCAGTTGAAACTGTGGAAAAGGTTTCACAAGTACAGTCCCCACCTGTGGTCTTTATTACCAGAAGAACAAGAAGCAGAATCTCCATCTATTTCATAGCTCACTTTTTTGCTAGACAAACTTTTGTATTTACTCCTTAGCATGTACTTCATCAAAAAATGATTTATCTCTCCAGGGAAGAATACCTTGATGATAGCTAGGTACAGCAGTTTGAATATCAAACCTGCATCTCGGCATTCCTGCACAGTGGAATACATTTGCTTCTCTTCTGTCTGGTGTACAATGAGCAATCATTCTCCACATATACTCTGCCTTCTCTCACTTTTAGTACTTTGTCCTTCTGCCACAATTTTTTTCAGAATCAACTCCTTCTGTTGGGGAGATTGCATCTTTACTATTAAACGTCTAGGTTTCTTATAGCCAGGTTTGGAGCATACAGATGATGTGTCCTTTCAACTAACACCTCCTGCTGTGGAATACCAATCCAGTTGCTTATTTGTGCTTTCATAAAATGAATGCAGTCTGTTCCTTCTAGCTTCTCTGGTATAGCTGAAAATCTCAGTTTTTCCCTACAAGCTCTGTCCTCTAATTCTATTATTTTTTGAAAGCTCTCTTCCTGAGCAGTCTCATACTGGAAGTCATGCCTGAAGGTTACATCGCTTTTTGCTGAACAGCTGAAGAACTTTCCCCAGTCAGTGTTTCTTCTTCACTTTTTGTAGTTGATTTTTTCCAGGTTTCCTGCATTTCTTTATTCCTGGCATCCAGGCAGTGCACTTACTAGCCAGTTACTGAAATTTACCCATAAACACAAGTCTACACGATTTCTCTGCTGAGTTTCTGTTTTCACACTGGGAGGCCAAGAAACAACCTGTTACTCAATGTGCAGCCATCTTGGAAGCCCTTCTCTATCTCTATGTTGGCTTACTTTTTAAAATACTTTCTGCAAATTTATGAATATAATAGTCTATATAGTTATTAATCACGTAAGGGATCTTCATCCAAAATCCCACTCTCATCTCATTTCGTGAACTTCCTATTGAGTCATCATCCCCCACTTTGAATTATAACTGTTTGCTTTTGTTATGTATATAAGTCCTAACTATGTAACTCTAAAATATCCCTTCAGATCAGGTAGCTCTAAGCCATCTTGTTATATTGGAAGAATCAACGTATCCCATTGCCCTCTTTCCCTCCCAGATAAATTCATTTAACTCATTATTAATTATTGTCCACGGCTTCTCTGGCTGATAAAAATATGTCTGACCTATATATAAAACTAAAGGGGCTAAACATTTTCACTGCTTGCATCTTACTTTCCATACCCACAAACAAGAGCTATAAGTTTCTCAGTTTTTGTAATATCCTTTGTTTGGTCTCTTCCCACATATACTTGGCTGCCATAACAAAGTTTTTTAATCCATGTGCTAAATATGTCATCTTATCTTGTCCTCAAAAATACGGGTATTGCTGAACCAATTTGCATGTGGGTACATAATATACAGCTATAGCCTTTGTTTTTTTTAACCTTCATTAATATTATATCCTCCCAAAAAACTGAAACTGTCTCAAAATGTCCCAAAACACCAAGATGCCCTTTTCTGTCTTTATCAAGTGCAAAATAATATCATCTACAAATAAAGCCAACTTTACTTGATTACTATAACAAGTATATCATTGAATTTCTGAGTCTGTTATGGTTCAAAATATACAGAAAATGAGAAAGGGGAAAGAAGGCACCCCTGCCTGATTCCTCTACTCAAACACAACTTTCCAGAGAGGAACTCTCCCACTTTAATTGTCTCAGATCCTTCATATATCCATAATTAATCATAAGACACTGTCCGGTTCGATTCTCAGCTAGAGCGTCTTCTGCGGGGCGACATGCATGAATGGGCGTACCTTCGTGGAAGGCTGTGCGTCAGGGTTGGCAACTCGGCACGTAAAAATCAACTGCCAATCATTAGCGGACCGGAGTTCCGCTGTGGCGACCCCTAACCAGGAAAAGCCGAAAGACACAACAACATTCTCTAAGGGAATGCAAATGTTTCTTTTATCCTACTTATAAAATCTCAGCTGACTCATTCTCACGCTTTCTCTGCATCAAGACCCACTAATAACAGCAGTATTTTCTTACATTCTGCTTCCCTCTGGATCATCACTTTCTATTAATGTTGTCAAAAGTTTGCCTCCCCTCCACAAAACCATAATGGGCCACATCTATCAATTTTGGCAACACTGTTGTCATTCATCTAGCTAGTATAGACATAAACACCTTATAGTCATGATTTTAAATCGAAATGGGTCTTTATAAAGCTGGTTCTGATGGGTCTTCATCCTCTTAAGGTAATACAGCCACCACAGCTTTCTTCCAAAATGTTGGTGCTTCCCCTCCTTTTACAATACTATTAAACAAAATCTTCTAGATCTTTATCCCTTTCCACATTTCCACAGGAATACCATCTGTTCCTGCATACTAGTTATTAGCTGTTTATGCATTTCAGAACTATTTTTTTATTTTGAATTCAAGCACCATACTACATCATACTCCAATAATTTTCTTAATGCCAAACTAATTTTCAACAGGTCTGCATCAACCTCAGGAAGATACTGCATCACTTATAGAAAAGTAGCTCTTGCTTTCTTTCTTGCTTTCTTACTTTCTTCTCTCAGGTCAGGGCATCTGCATTATGGCACCTGTTTTTTCAGTATATGATTTCAAGCTTTCTAATGATAAAACATGACACATGCACTTTAGCTCTGCAACTCTGATTTTTCACTCTCTCTTATTCAGCATATGATTATTCTATCTAAGCCTTAGAAGTAACTCAATAAGCCTCACAACATTCTGTTCCTTGCTTTGGCCATATACCAGTGTGCCATCATCATCATTTACAGTAACAATTCTATTAATACCTTTGATTAACTACACAGTAGCTTTCTGAAACACTTCAGACACATACAAAATACCAAAGTGCAGCATTAGAAATCTGTATCTTTCCACAGATTAATTAAAAGACACAATTTGGAGCCATACTCTCAACTCTCCAGATTTTCACAGACTGTCCAATATTTACCTCAAATATTTGGTCTGTCCACAAAAAATGTGTTTTTCTGGCAAATCATTGAGGACTGAAGTCACTAAATAATGACAGACATTTGAGTTTCAAACTTCATATCCTTCAGAAAATCTGTGCTAATGCAAAACCTCTTATTCAACAACTTTAAGTTTATAAAAGCAATATTTAAAATCCGTCCTTGATTTTGCCTCCCCCCATTATTTTCAACTTTATCCAGATTTCTTGTGTAAGAAGTGGAGGGGTATGCTTAAAACATTTTTGATCAAGTACAAGTTGTCAGACTCTTATTTGCATATAGTACATAAAAATTCTTTGCTTCTTTCATCAGAGACTACTTCTTCAAATGTACAGAATGGATAATAGTATTTTAATAGCTTTCCCCTCATGTACCATGGATCTACACAAATATAAATTTTGTTTGGCTTCACAACAGTAACCATGCTGTTGATCCACTGCACAGGCTTCTAGTTGTTTCTCAACCACATCTGTATGTTCCATGCAGTTTAACTCATCCTCAGTAGCTGCTTACAAAGCTACTGGAACATTTGGAGCCTGTGCTGTATAACTCACTGCAGAATCTGACCATGCCTTGATAAATTCCCCCAAAAATTCCAAGCCAGTAAATAAATCCGTTATCTAGCTCTTTAAGTAACTCATTAGACTGAATCCTTTGCAGTATACTCTCTTCTTTTACACCAAGAATTATTTTCACATTTCAAGACTCTTACAAATCAGATCAAATGACCCAATATAAATATTTATCTATTAACTTACTTATACAGTTAGTTACTTAAATGTGTTTACCTGTGTAAAGTACTGATATAAGTGGACCCTTTTCAGATCCAGCCCAGGCAGCAAAACAAACAAAAAAAAATAGTGAATTACAAACATATGAGAATAAACATACAAGCTGTTAAAAAATGAATTGTAGCATTGGACGTGTTCTAGTTAGAATATACAATATGAAGTTAAGAGTGACAGAAGACAAAGATGAACATTCTGAGTTAGGATGGGAGCATTAAAGGAGAACAGTAGGTAAAAGTAAAAAAGAGAATTAGGGTAAAAAAATGAAAGGCATTAATGCTGGCTTGGCCATTCCTAAAGAAACAGCTGTTAGGAAAGCTGGTTTTCTATTTAGTAGGAGAACGTAAGTGAGGAAAGTTTATGTTGAATGGTTCTTATAGGCACTGTAATCTTATTCTATTTATTTATTTATTTATAGTCTGTTTGCCAGGATAGTCCATTGGGCCACGAGGAGCCCATTTTCAATGGAGTCCTGGGGAGAAAAGCTCCAGAAAATTAGAAATTACAGAATTAACATAAGAGTAAGTTATCAGATAAATGTAATTGTTATCTAGATAAACCCAGGGTCAGAGCCAGCACTAGGCAACATAGCCATCTGCCTAGGTCTGGGTGCTGGCTGGAGATGGAGGTGGGGGGCTGTCCACAACTTTAATTTCAAAAATAAGCAATGTTTTCCTGGTTTACTCAGTAATGCTGTCTACTGCTATAAGAAAAGTGTTTCCTGCTTCCAGCATTTTGCAGCTGCTGCCTTATGAGCATTCTGCTGGATTCAGCCAAAGAAACAGAGCAAACAAACAGACGCAGCAAAGCAAGTACAAGCTAACTGGAACCACAGTATTAGCATTACGGAGCTATAGTCAGAAAGACAAAGCCAGCAGTATTGATTTTTCTTGCAGGTACTTTTGGACTTTGACATGCAACTGTCTGTGTGTGAAATGCCCTACACAGAAAAGTCAATTTAGTTAGCTAAGTGACCTTTTCCAGGCTTGAACCCTGTATCATGGCTATAGGAGGCAAGAGATTTAATCCTGTACACCAAATGCCAGATACTTTGGTAAATCACTGAGGATAACAGTCAGTCAATGTCACTCAGAGTTAGTTGAAATGCTCTGAAATGGGTAATTCTGTCATCATTAGTTCATACATTTTGTTTCACTGCTTAATGGAAAAAAACGTTCAAAACTACAAATTTAAAATGCACTCTAACAAATGTTACTGTATTAAAAAAGAAATAAATTTAAAACAATCAGGAAGATGAATCAAAGAATGCATGCATTTATGCATGATCCAAAAAATGTATGCAGGGGTCCCATGGTTTAAAAACAGTCCAGAGACCAAGGTTCACTTAATACACCACTGACAAGGTGCATGCTCAATGAATGTGATTTTCAAAGAAAGAGAAGTTTACTGTTGCTCATGCCACATCTATTTTCACTGTACAGTTGCTTCATTTAGCAGATGGCCATTAGTGTTTATGCTCTAAAGTTTGAAAGCAGTTTTAGGGGCACAACAGGTAGCACAGTTACTTTTAGCATAGAAGACTATGGATTCTACTCCCACACCAAGTAGAGTGATTGCTGACACTGCAGTGCAGCATAAAGTGCTGCACTGCTAAGTGTGTGTCGTCCTTTGGATGGGATGTTAAACTGAAGGCCATCTGCCTGAGTTGGTAATACTTCAGGTGGATGTAAAAGATCTCACAACACCTACTGAAAAGAGTAGGGGAAAATCGCTGAAGCCTTGGCCAAATTTCCACTACTAGTACAAGTACCACCTTCAACCTCCCCTGAAAAGAGGTTACTAGCATAGTGGGGCTAAACTGGTCAACAAAGGATAACTAAATTAAAATCTTTAATTTAAATCCACATTTCTGTAATCATTTTGAAAGCTCATATTGACAGTTTTGAATAGTGTTTATGGTAATTGGGGAAAGAGAGACAAGTAATGGGACACTGCAATGGCTACGGGTGGGAGGCTTGGCCAATTACCTTGCCTAGGGCCCCATTTGACCATGACTCAGCTCTGGATAAACCCACTAAGTACAAGCCTGTTTTCAGCCTAGGGAAAAGCCTTCAGCATTGGGCTTCACAACACCCATGCATCACGCATTATTGCTTGCTTAAATCTGAATTCTGAATGATCATTTTAATATTACGCAAGATTCTGTCTAGCACTAATGAATCAAACGGCACATCAAATTCACAGTCATTGGCTTGATTCTTCAAGTCATCAACATACACATCAACAGACTGTAAAATCCTGTGTACTCATAACCAACAAATGATGGACAGACAACAGATCAGCTCATAGTAACTCAGACTTGTACACTATTCTTTTTCCCTGTCAGTATTCAGCTGTATTACAAACTGTCATGCTTCCCCTGCAGAGTGCACAAGTGTTACACACTGTACCATTTTCATGCTTATCCATATTACAAACTGTCATGCTTCCCCTGCTGAGTGCACAAGTGTTACACACTGTACCATTTTCATGCTTATCCATGTTACAAACTGTTATGCTTCCCCCTGCAGAGTGCACAAGTGTTACACACTGTACCATGTTCATGCTTATCCATGTTACAAACTGTCATGCTTCCCCCTGCAGAGTGCACAAGTGTTACACACTGTACCATTTTCATGCTTATCCATGTTACAAACTGTCATGCTTCCCCCTGCAGAGTGCACAAGTGTTACACACTGTACCATTTTCATGCTTATCCATGTTACAAACTGTCATGCTTCCCCCTGCAGAGTCCACAAGTGTTACACACTGTACCATTTTCATGCTTATCCATGTTACAAACTGTCATGCTTCCCCCTGCAGAGTGCACAAGTGTTACACACTGTACCATTTTCATGCTTATCCATGTTACAAACTGTCATGCTTCCCCCTGCAGAGTCCACAAGTGTTACACACTGTACCATTTTCATGCTTATCCATGTTACAAACTGTCATGCCTCCCCCTGCAGAGTGCACAAGTGTTACACACTGTACCATTTTCATGCTTATCCATGTTACAAACTGTCATGCTTCCCCTGCTGAGTGCACAAGTGTTGCACACTGTACCATTTTCATGCTTATCCATATTACAAACTGTCATGCCTCCCCTGCAGAGTCCACAAGTGTTACACACTGTACCATTTTCATGCTTATCCATGTTACAAACTGTCATGCTTCCCCTGCTGAGTGCACAAGTGTTACACACTGTACCATTTTCATGCTTATCCATATTACAAACTGTCACGCTTCCCCCTGCAGAGTCCACAAGTGTTACACACTGTACCATTTTCATGCTTATCCATATTACAAACTGTCATGCTTCCCCCTGCAGAGTCCACAAGTGTTACACACTGTACCATTTTCATGCTTATCCATATTACAAACTGTCATGCTTCCCTCTGCAGAGTGCACAAGTGTTACACACTGTACCATTTTCATGCTTATCCATGTTACAAACTGTCATGCCTCCCCTGCAGAGTCCACAAGTGTTACACACTGTACAATTTTCATGCTTATCCATGTTACAAACTGTCATGCTTCCCCTGCTGAGTGCACAAGTGTTACACACTGTACCATTTTCATGCTTATCCATGTTACAAACTATCATGTTTCCCCTGCTGAGTGCACAAGTGTTACACACTGTACCATTTTCATGCTTATCCATATTACAAACTGTCATGCCTCCCCTGCAGAGTCCACAAGTGTTACACACTGTACCGTTTTCATGCTTATCCATGTTACAAACTGTCATGCTTCCCCTGCTGAGTGCACAAGTGTTACACACTGTACCATTTTCATGCTTATCCATATTACAAACTGTCATGCTTCCCCCTGCAGAGTCCACAAGTGTTACACACTGTACCATTTTCATGCTTATCCATATTACAAACTGTCATGCTTCCCCCTGCAGAGTCCACAAGTGTTACACACTGTACCATTTTCATGCTTATCCAATATTCGATTTTCAGTGAGAAACGGGTTCAAATTCTGTATGCATACCTAGCAGCTCTTGGGTAATTTAACCAAAAAACATAGCTTACCCGGTAGCTGCAGCTGAGACATTTTTTCAAACAAAAGACAAGTATAACATACTTTCAGCTGCTACATAGAAACATTTTTCTTCCCTTTTTACCTTGCACTTTATTGCTAGCATTTAGAAGACACTGAGTTTCTTTACTTCTGCTTTAGTGTAACATTTGGTATAGCAGTATGGTTGAAATTATGTGGAGATAATCCTCAGAGGATGTGAGGCATCCTGCAGCATCATCAGCATGCATTTCAGACTGCACTACAATGCAGAAATAAGGCCACCTGAGTACTGAGTACATTAGGCTTGAGGCAAGAACTTCTTGAACTCACATTCTAAATATTATATACCTATGTTGACCTTTGTTTTCAGTCTTAATTTTTTAAACCCTTTGAGCAGCCAGGATACACTGGTTGTTTTTTTTTTTTTTTTTGACTTTCAGGACACACCAAATCACCAAGTCCCAATTAATCAGCTATGCTAAATATTGTCACAGAATTTATATTCACTTCTTCAATATACAAGGGTGTGCTTTATCTAGCTTCAATGCCTTATCAGTAACTCATACCCTTATACAGTCTCATATACAACTGCACAGAATATGACAGACATTGGTTCATGTACTGACATGCATACAGATGCATGTGTTGTTTTATTTATTTGCTAATTTGGTAAAAGGACTAGAAAAAATGCTTCCTTTCAGAAATGAAATGGGAGCTATTTTTGGATAAAAGTCTTGCTCAGAGTCAAACAGTATGCAAATGGATCCACAAAAAGCCAAGAAATACCTGGAACTGGAACAGAAAGCCAAGTAAAGAACAAACACATGACCAGAAAGCCAAAGACCTCAGCAAATGACTCCCAACAATGCAGTGGTTTCTACCATTGTTGGATTCATTTGCTGTGGTTATTGACTTCCTGGTCAGTTGTTTCTTCTTAGTATGCAAATGGACAGAAAGACAAATAAATTCAGGACTACAGGAAATAACTGGTTAGCTGGTCATAGTCTTAACTCTCTACTGTAAACTGCTCCACAGTCTAATGTCTGAAATTACTGCATGCACTGCTAATGCCCTTTTTCCTGTAAAACTGCATAACTTTCTACATATATACACTTCTGGCATATGCATTATTGTATTTTACTCTGTTTATTATTTATTACACATAGAGGCACATGCATTACTGTACACTGGGTTCCATTTACTGTCACATATTTTGCTTCATATATTACTTTGTAAATTAAATATCTACTGCTATTATAACATAGATGGGGTCTATATTACATCACCGAACACTTAAAAAAGCGAGCGGTGATTAATCGACCCTATGTAAGCGAAAGCTTACAATGTCGAACTGTCAGAACAGCTATTTTTTTTTTCCAAGGGGAAAAAAAATCGCTGTTCCAACAAAAAAAAAAAAAAAAAAAACATTTTAAAACGTTACATTAAGTGGGGGGGGGGGCTTTGCCACCCACACCACCCAATGTGAGGGGCTGTGCCCCCCCCCACATCCCCCCTACTTAAATATACCAACTCTGAGACCGCACTACAGTGTTGAAAATGGCAAAGTAACAAAGCAGCCAAGCAAATTCTTTCCCTGGGAAAGAATTTATTTAAAAGCTGCTTCGATATTTTGCCTTTTCAGTCTTTTATGTTCGACCAAGACGCATTCGAAAGAATGCAGCTCTGCTCTTGTAATAAGAACTCCATAGATACATATATATTGTTGTACAACCTGCAGTATCGTATGTCTGTACTGTGAAATGTTCTCTAACAGTTTTATGCATAATAATCATACATAAGTAAGGCAATAAGTGACCGCATCTACTTTTGTTTGTGTACCTTGCTGCATGTATTCTGGTATTTGCAGCCGCATATATCTGTGCGCAAAGGTCTATGCGACCTTACATTTGCCATTGCATGTTACACGAGTGTTAAATAAATTTGTTAGAGTCAGACTGTAAAAATCATCTGGCATTCAAAAACAATGTCAGTCAATAACAAACAGTAATGCAGGAGAACTCAAGTATCTTATACTCTAATGTACATTAGGAGGCAAAAAACCATACACAAACTTGTACAGAATTTTGTCTAACTTTATTTGTGCAGTGTTTGCCATTTTATATCATTTACAATCAGCTTTTGCCCACCTCACTGACGTGGTCAGTGACAGGGTCTTTACATCATAGTAACTTATGAAAAAGTGCTGAGATAGTGCTTTTCAAAAATCTTTTTCCCATGAGAATATTACAGCCTTGCAAAGCACCTGGTCAATCACAATGTCCTTCCGAGGATGTAGCCAATCCAAGGCTCTTAGATTAGCTCGAATACAATGGATGAATGTCTCTTTAATACATTTCTTTGTCCCTTTCCAGCTGGACACTATCTCTGATAGTGCGCAAGGCCATTCTTCTGGTGGAAGCAGGAAAAGATACACATGCACACAGATTCATTATTTTCTAACTTTGCAAAATAATCTTTACTGACAGAAATGAGCCAGCCGAGCTGCCAAGGCCAAGTTTCTAATCACACTGCAGCTTATGCTTCAAGCAATAATATGCGAGTTTATTTCTACTATTATTCTAGTAAAACAGAATTAAATGCATTACTATTTTTCAACCTTTGCTCTTCATATGGATTTGGGCACATTTATTCCTGTCTAAAGCACACATTTCTCTATATATCTGACCACACAACTTATATATATCTGAATGTTTGAATACACATTTTCCTAAGCAGCATATATGTAAATATATATTTTCCTAGGCAGCATGTATGTAAATATATTTTCTGGGCAGCACATATGTGAATATATATATTTTTCTAACAACGAGTTTGGCTTTAAATAATTTTACTGGTGTTGCAAAACTGATTGCAGCAAACATCTTGGCTTGCACAGTACTAATCTCACTGAGAAAGCTAGCCAAATGCACTTCATCTTGCCCTCATCCAGTACAAGCTTTGCTTTTAGTACAGCTTTTATTCTTATTGTAACTTAGTCTGGCAAGCTTCATTTGCTATAAGCTTTTTGACACAACAACTGACATTTGCTTACAAACTTGTATAGTTTTTTTATATGTGCAATGTATTTTTGAAATTTTTACTCGATTAACTTGCACTGAGAATACTTTTCTTCTGTTCCTGTTAAATTTGTACTGTGTATATGTTACTTGGATCACTTGTAACTGTGGAGCTTTTCTCCCCGGGCCTCCACTGAAAAAGGGCACAAACTCAGTCAGACTAACCAGGTCAACAAATGTCAAATAAATAAATAATGCCCATTACTGACCTTGAATCAAAAGGTTTTCTACCTGCATCCATGAATTGCAGGAAACTGCACCAGGCTGCTTATCTTTGAAATAACTTGGGTACCATTACTCGTTTCTCTGTGCAGGTGCGAGACCAGCCCCAGATGCCTGCTTTGAAGATGTAAATGCTGCAGGAAATGCCTACGGAAACTGTGGCAAAGATAGTCTTGGAAACTACATTAGATGTGAAAAGAGGTATGTTGAATTCAAAAATGTTTGAGTCTCTATTGCTTACTTAAATAACACAGAAAATGCCATCATTCTTGTTAGATTTCAGACAGTCTTAGTGTAGGAGGAGCCTAATGAAGAACTTGACCATATAGGATCCACTCTAAATATCAACAGAGACCTACTGAAGGTTCAGGTAAAACAATGCTGTTTTGAGGTCTGTCTGCCACCTCAGAACAGCACTTTTTGCATATTATTTTAAGCAGAATTTCACATTATGATCTCCTGATGCACAATACTAGTTAACTTAATGATGACATCAACAGAAGCGGCATTTGTTCCTCACCAAAAGCCACACAAAAATGCTACAACAAGCTTAGCATGTGCAGTGTTGCAGAAAGGAAGGGAGGGAGTATGACAGAAAGATTTGAGCATGTCAGGTGAGTTTTCAGTATTTAAATGGGCACATTCTTACAGAAGGGATATAATTGTATAGGTAGCCTTGGATAATATGGAGCCCTAGGTAAAGGGATCCTCCCCCTATGCAGTCTGTGTCCTTAGCACATGTATCATTACCCTCCCATGTTTCCCCCCCATCATAGTATCTACACACCATCCAGGTTACTTTTGTTTTGTTTTCTTATGCTTTGCCTTAAGATTTTTCCTGTATTGTTTCCACTGGTCAAGACTGCACTCTAATAACTGTGCAGGAAACAAATTAAATGGCGGGGGAGGGGGGGAGGAACTGCTATGCCCCCAGAGGCTACAGCGTTCTAGATTATCTAAGGTGAATTTTAGAGTTTGTTTTTCACACCCTTGAATCTAATACAAAGTCTACATAGTCTCAAAGTTTGTATAATTCTTTTCTGACTATGTATATGACAGAACTGTACTACCTTTTTGTAAATTTGTTTAATACTTACTATATTTAACTTTCCATTTGGAGCTTTTTTTCTTCAGGTCTCTGCCGAAAAAGGGCATATACCCAGCCAGACTAAGCTAGTTATCAAATGTCAAATAAATACACAAAATAATAAATAATAATGGCCAGAATAAAAATCATGTCTAAAGAAAGCAATGCCTTCTTTCCCTCACAACACATCCTGGGAAAGTGCCGTCATTATTTCTTTTACTTTCCTCAAAACCAAACCTCAGATGTGGGCACAGGTCCCTATGACTTGTCTAGTGGCAGTGTGTTGTCTAGCACCAACAATATGGAGTACAATACTGTACAGTTAGAAAGCAAAGATAAAACAGTAATGTATTCCAACATGTTGCTTCTAGACAGTACATTGCCTCTACACAAATTCAAGTGATCTTCTGTGCATACCTCTGTAGTTTGTTTTTTTGGAAAGTTAAAGAAATGACCACATTGTCCCAGGTCACACATAAGCTACTTTGACCTGCACATACCTCTGACATTTGACTGTGTGAAAATGAAAGAAATAATGACCACAGTGTCCCCAAACTCCACAGACTACAGTGACCTTGTGTCCATCTCTGAGAGGTGTCAGTTTTAGGTTATGGCAGAGACACTATGCCGTTTATACAGCCATGAAGTTTATAATTTAATAAGCATTTTCCTATAGAATCTTCTTAAATATTTTCAAAGATACCTGTATATATAAATATGTGTGTGTATGTATGCCTTTATATATTTACGTGTGTGTGTGTGTGTGTGTGTGTGTGTGTGTGTGTGTGTGTGTGTGTGTGTGTGTGTGTGTGCGCGCGCGCGTATGTGCCATAGATTTGACTGCTGCACTCATCATGTGTCGCTGGTTCTGGTAAATTTCATCAGTGGTTACAGTGGTCAAATTATATTACTGTAATAGAATTTCAGGAGTCGTCCCTTTTGTCTGTGGTTGCGTAAATCTAGTTTTGGGTGGTGGAGGTAGAGCCCCCAAACTGGGGTGTTGGGGGGGGGGGAGTCCCCCATATAAAAACTAGTAGTTTTGTTTTGTTTAAGAGAGAGATCACAAACAAACTGCTTGCTTACATTTGTAATCACACTAATTTGGTATTTCTTTTAGATATTTGTGATCACCAATTAACTTTTTTGATGTATTTGTCGTCAATGAAAGTTCATCAGAATGTAGAGAAATACAGTCATGTGTGTTATGTTGCTGCATGCCTTTCATCATGTGTTGAAACACTGGTGTTTTTCATCAGTGGTACAGCTGGTTGAGTTATATAATGGTCAAAATTCATTACATTATCTGTTACATAATTCCAGGGTTTTTCTCTTTCTTTGAGTCATTGCAGCCTTGGAGGTAGTATATTTAATTTCTGGGTGTTTTCTTGGTGATTTTAATGGAAATTAATAGTAATTGTCAATGGTTGATGTTTTGTGTTTTGATCAAACTCACCAATGATTATTCATTATAAATTCATATGTGTGTGTCTAACATCAACTGAATGCTTCGGATGGATAGGTATATCTTGAAAAGGATTCTGCTGCTATGGAACAGACACCTCATCCACGTAAAACAAAGCTCATTCCTGTCCATATTCAAGCACAACTTGGCTCTATGGATGGGAAACACAACATGTATCGCATTACTGCAACTTTTACTACTAATGGACTAAAGCAGTTCCTAAATGTTTTATCTCATGTATGGGTCCCCTCATATTTTCTATGATATGATCCTAGTTATTCTCATTAGGGATAAGATATAATTCTTGACAATGGGATAGATACGGCCAATCTAACATCAAATTGGATACATTAATTTGAGCACCAAAAGGGAAACTGGCAAGGCTTAAAATTGCCTGCAAGGGCAGCTAACCTAGTATTTACCTATGACTCTATATACATACCTATAAATATTTATATATATATATATATATATATATATATATATATGTATATATATATGCATATATACATATGGGTCACTTAAAATAATCTAATCAACATAATATTGATAATAAAAATATCGGCAGCAAAAATATCTAAACACAAAAATATCTAAGCACAAAATATTGACAAAACTGATGTTACTCTAGGGCCTAGGGAAGGGTTTATGCACTCTCTCTACTGTTGTGCAACCTCAGAGTTGGTATATACAGTTGTCAGTGGGTGTGAGGACTGTGGTGGTGGTGGGGGGGGCTTGATCCCTGTAAAAATATTGGACCTTTAGTTGTCGCTTCCATCCGTCCTTCAATTGTTGGTTATTAGGTCCATCTATGCTGTGGCTTTGGCCATGTTCAGACTTTGGATCTAGGGGTCAGGCTACTTCCCCTTACCTATGATCCCCTTTAGGTAGTAAATTACCTCATATCTCATTTGCTGCTCATTTCCATCAAATGCGACCTCTCATGCTCCAGCTAAGTATCAGCTAAGTACATCTTACTTTTAATCCTTTTTGTGATTTTTCTCTTCAATAGTTACTTATTTATAGTGGTTCTTATTACGTAGTTGCTTCCTCTTTCCTGTAGTCTAAAAACAACCTTAAACCTACCTCTATCTTACATCTCCCTATTGGCACCTGTTTCTTATCCCCTTGATTCTCCTGAACCCTTGTTTAGCTAGGTATAACCTTTCTGCTAGCACTGTTGCTAAGATTAATGTGTTGTGCTTAGTTCTACTGGTAGCGTAATAATTTTTTCTACTTTAATGTTTTTGCTGCTTGTGTGGTGCTTTGTTTTGTTTTGTTTTTTTTTTTGTCTGTGGCATTATGGCAGAAAAGCCTCCTGGTTTTAAGAAATGTGTGGCCTATGGACATCAAATACATAATTCTGAAGGACATGCCAAGAGCATTTACTGTTTGTGGGCTGCTCATTTAGGTGAGCAGTGCTCCATTTGTACCACCTTCAGCTCCCAGGCTTTGGTGGCAAGATACATAACAACTTAGTGACTTAGTGATTAAGGGACATCTCCCTGCCACTGAGGGATAGGTTTCCCTCCCACACTCTTGTTTCTCCTGTTGCCTCTCCTTCTGCAAAACAAATCTAGTGGCAAGACCAAGGGTGAGAAGAGTGTGGATAAGCCTAGGGAAAGAGAGAAGGAAAAAAGTTAAGGAAACTAAGAAACAATTGCCAAACCACTCAACTTCCTTGGGTTTGGTTCTGAAGGTTCCTAAAACTCACTATTTGAAGACAACGTTGGATCCAATTTATCTTGGATCCAGTACTCCTCCGTTGCCAAAATCTCGCTTCTTTCCTGAGCCGGTCTCTCTGAGACTATGACTTCCTTTTCACCAGGACAGACTCTTTCACCGCTCATCCAGACTCTCTTCCACTGCTTCATTTCTCATATCACAGTGGTCCTTCCAAGAGCCTTTTCAAGGCAGACGTGGCTAGAATAATAAGGAAGGTTTTCAGGATGCAAATCCATTTGGGAGATGTTCATCGTGCATACAGCTGCAGTCATAACAGATGGGTTATCCTGCCATCAGGCGGGTCCTCGGTCGGCCGAATTCCAAAGTCTAGGTCCGGCGTCAGTTGTCGTCGCTTCTTCCCTGACGTCAGTGCGGCAGGGGTATAAAAGAACCAGCCAATGCCATCTTCTTCAGTCTTTCTTGCCGCGCGGTGCCCGAAGCAGAAGCAGTTCGCAAGTGCCGGTCGGCCAGCTCCTGAGATTTACGAAAATATTTCAGCCGAAGTCTTCTTGAAAACTAAGTACCCCGCTGGGGAAACTTTTCTTGCCTCAGACCGATGTCAGACAAAGTTAATAATTGCATTTCATATGGGAAGCAAATACCGCATAAGGATTTCCATTCTTTCTGTATTCCTTGCTTAGGCCCAGACCACGACGTCTCGGCCTGCTGTTTTTGTGCTAGATTCAACAAACGCACTATTAAGCGGTGGGCGGAGTTCGCCCAACACTATTTTGGTAAAAAATTTAATTACATTATGTTGTCGGATACTCCGACTCCAGTTTTGAGTAAAAGACGCAAAGATAAGGACCGACATACAAGGTCTGCGACTTCTACCGACACCACGCTAAAGCCGACTACCGGTGCTCCGGTTCTCAGCGAGGCATCTATGCAGCCCCTGAGTACCGATGACGCTTCTTTAGCGGTGTCTTCTGTGACCGAGGTCGCAGGCTCCACGGCCCCCATTCCGACTACACGGTGCCACTCTTGGCAGGGAATCTCAGAGTTTAGACAGGACTGCCACTTCTCAAGGTGTCTTCAGGCCTTCCTCCTTTTCCATTAAGGCTTTCACAAAATCTAAAGCAGCCATGAAAACTAAAAGACAAGGTCCACAGAGCCCCTCTCAAGGCCCCATGCCTAAAAAACAGATGCTCAAAATGGCTGAGGATTTGATTACTCTTATCAGGGTTCTCAACCCCCCTCGGACAAAAGGCCCAGATTGGAGGAAGACTACCCTTCCTCAGATCAAGCCTCTAATTACCTCAGAACATTCTGAGGACCAGGAATATTCATATTCCCCTTTTGAAGACTCTGATGCTGAGGAGTCCATTCCCTCGGTCTCCCCCCCTGAGGACTATTGTTTTGGGGAAACCCTACATACCTTGAGGGAACACTTTCACTGGGAAGGCCAAGATTACACAGATTCCAAGAAAAGGCTCAGGGATTTTCTCTTGCTTCCCCAGCACAGGCCTCTGGCTAGCCCTCCTGTCTTGGATATATTAGATGATGTGTACACAGAAGCCAGCCTCAACCCAGATTCTTTACCTCCAGCTCCTGTTAAACCTGACAGGTATTACCGGGTTCCTGATTCACACAAATTCCTATACAAAAGCCATGCTGCTGACCCAGAAACTATTTCACAGGGTCCCAAGGGAATTAAGGCCTCTACTGCCAAAAACCCATTACCTTCAGAGAGAGATTCCAGAGCTTTAGAAAGGTGGGGGAAAAAGGTGTACACCTCGGCCACTTTAACCACGAGGGCATTAAATTGTCAGTTCCATATGTTAAAGTATCAACAGTATTTGTTATCTCAGTTGAAAAGCAAAATGACACAACTTGAGCAACCAGATTTAAAGGAGTTGCAGGATTTGTTGCATAGTGCAGAGCAAGTGGGTAAACATTCCTTGCAGTGTGGTTTTGATGCTTTAGAAGCCTCATGTAGAGCTGCTGTTACAGGGTCTGTCATACGTAGACATGCTTGGCTCAAAGAGCAAACCTTACCAGATCATGTCAAAGCTAAATTACTAGATGCACCTCTTCAAAAAGATGCATTGTTTGGTGTTAACGAGGAGGTACTAAAGAAAATGGAGGAAAAGACAAGATCAATGCAAACAGTGAAAGATTTCCTACAGGTACAACCTCCACGTTTCAGCAGAAACTGGCCTTCAAAAAATTGGTCCTTTCCAGCCACGGACAGACCTCAAAGAGGCAGATACAGGCGCCCGAGGGGTAGAGGGCAATCTCAAGGATCATTTAGAGCCAGATAATGGCAAGCACCTACACCAAGAGGTGGAGAAGATAGATCACAGTCATTCAGAAAGCAGACACAATGACTTTCCCCTTTGCATGCGGAAAACTGGCATTATTTTCAAAAAATTGGCATATTGTCACAAAAGACAAATGGATCCTGGACATTATAGACAGAGGCTACAGATTCCACTTTCACACCCTTCCAAAAATGAGAGGCATGCCAAACCTGCCACAAAATCAAAGGGCAGAGGCACAAAAACAAATTTCAGCTCTCATGGACATGAAAGCTATTCAAGAGGTACCTGCAAAAGAACAGGGTCAAGGTTTTTATTCCAGACTATTCCTGGTACCAAGGAAGGACAAAGATTGGAGACCTATTTTGGACCTATCCATCCTAAACACATATTTACTCGTACCAAAATTCAAGATGCTCACATTACAGCAGTTTCTTCCCATGCTGGGCAAGGAGTCTTGGCTGGTAACATTGGACCTCAAGGAGGCATACCTGCTTGTCCCTATCAGACAAGATTGCAGAAGATCCACAAAAACTAGTGAAAGTCAGCAACCACGAATAACAACATAAAAGAAGCCAGTGCCATGCCAGTAAAGCGTTTATTGCGATCTGGTACCTCGGCTTTTCGCCTTCAAATGGATCACTTTACTGGCATGGCACTGGCTTCTTTTATGTTGTTATTCAAGATTGCAGAAGATACCTCAGATTTCTTGCAGGTTCAACCCATTATCAATTCTCTGCATTGCCCTTTGGCTTATCTACTGCGCCCAGAGTGTTTACGAAATGCCTGGCATCAGTAATTGCCTTCTGCAGACTTCAAGGGATACAAATATACCCATATCTGGACGACTGCCTGATCCAAGCGGACAGCAAGCACATACTTCTGAAACACCTGGCGTTTGTAATAAAATTGTTGAACTTTCTGGGATACACAGTCAGCAAAAAGAAATCAAAACTAATACCCTCTCAAACAATAATTTTCCTGGGTGCCAGCTTGAATACAAACACCCAGATGGCCTACCTCACGCCAGAGAAGCAAGGGCAACTATCTTAATACTTCAGCAAAATGGCAACCCTCACCAGGCTGACTGCAAGGAAAGTCCTGCAGGCTCTGGGATTCATGGCATCTTGCATCCTGCTGATCCCATGTGCAAAGCTGCATATTAGGAAACTTCAATGGTACCTAAAAAACTTATGGTCTCAACACAGCCACAGTTTGGAAATAATTATACCACTCATTCCATGTCTTCAAGAGGAATTTCTGTGGTGGGCTCAAGCATGCCAAAGAAACATAGGTCTCCCCTTCTGCATGCCTCAAGCAAATCAAATCATCACAACAGACGCCTCGGACTACGCCTGGGGGGCGCACATGACAGATCAGTGCATTCAGGGCAAATGGTCCCAAAAAGAGAAGCACCTGCACAACAATCAAAAGGAAATGCTAGCAGTGAAAAATGCTATTATGGCCTTCAAAGACCTACTGCATCCAGGCCAGCTATTGATAAGGACAGACAACACCACAGTGATGTGGTACATAAACAAACAGGGAGGAACTCATTCATACCCCCTGTGCAGACTAGCCATGTCCCTTTGGAACACGGCTCTGGAATTGCAAATCCAACTTCAAGCACAATTCCTGCCAGGGAAGGAAAACACACTGGCAGACAACCTAAGCAGAAATATGACAGATCCACACGAATGGAAGTTGCATCCTCAAGTTTTCGCAAAGATAATTCAGGCATGTGGACAGCCAGACATAGATCTCTTTGCTACCCACAGAAATTACCAACTGAAAAATTTTTGCTCAAGGACCTATCATCCACAGGCCTGGAAAGTGGACGCACTTTCTTTCAATTGGACAACATTGACAGTCTATGCCTTTCCACCTCTTCCTCTGCTGCCCAAAGTTCTATTAAAAGCCAGAGCAGAGAGGCCAAACATGATTCTCATTGCTCCAGACTGGCCAAGACAGCACTGGTATCCACTCCTGAAGAGCCTGACGCATTCCCCACCATGGATCCTGCCTCTAGTGCCTCTTCTGTTGTCCCAGCACAACTTCAAAACTCTTCACAGTCAGCTGAAAACCCTCAATCTAGCCGCTTGGAGGATTCCTTGATTTCCCAACAGACCCTCCTCTCCAAAGAGGTGCAGGATGTCATCTTGGAGGCCAGAAGACCTTCTACTAGAAAAGCCTACTCCGCCAAATGGAAACGGTTTTGTGCCTGGAATCAGAAAAAGGGCCAGAATCCCTAAATTTACCTCAAATATTACAGTACCTAGCTGAGATGCTAAACAGTGGACTTTCCTTCTCCTCCATCAAGATCCATGCTTCAGCCATTTCTGCACAATACAACACAGATCCTCCTTTATTCTCTCATCCTCTCTTAAGACAGTTCCTCAGAGGGGCTAAGAATATAAAACCCCCAAGGAAACCACCAGTACCTGCTTGGGACCTCAACTTCATTTTGGAAAAACTGACCCTGCCTCCATTTGAGCCAGCTGCTTCAACAGAACTGCAATATTTGTCATGGAAGACAGCCTTCCTTCTGGCTATCACCTCAGCACGCAAGGTTTCGGAACTACAGGCCCTCATGGCTGTGCAACTTTTCATAATTTTCCATCAGGACAGAGTTTCCTTACGAACCAACCCTTCCTTTATGCCAAAGGTAGTATCCAGTGTAGCCTTGAATCAGACTATCCACTTACCTACCTTTTATCCTAACTCACAAAACAAAGGGGAAAGACTACTACATTCCTTGGACATTCACAGACAACTTCGTTATTATTTGGACAGGACAAAGCCATTCAGAAAATCCGAGCAACTCTTTGTGTCCTATGCTACAGGTGCTCAAGGAAAGGCTATCTCCAAACAGACAATCTCAAAATGGATAGCCCACTGCATACGCTTTTGTTACTCATTTCATGGAAAAACTGTGCCTACATGCATCAGATCTCACTCCACAAGGGCCACAGCTACCTCTGCAGCTTTCCTCAGGAGGGTTCCTAAGAAGGACATTTTGGAAGCAGCCACTTGGAGTTCTGTGCACACTTTCTCCAAGCACTATCACCTTCCACTTTACTCTAAATCTAGAGCGGGCTTTGCCACAGCAGTCTTGCAGGGCATCCTTGCTCCTCCTAGTTCCACTTAGTGCCTGCCACCCCTTTTTAGCTTTGGGATTCTACCCATCTGTTATGACTGCAGCTGTATGCACGATGAACATAGTACAGTTTTGTACCTACCATAAATGTAGATGTTCGAGTGCTAATACAGCTGCAGTCCAGGTTTCCCTCCCTCCATCCCCTCTTGGGACAGGCCTTATGACAAACACCTCCTCATACAACCTGATTGGGGTATTTTTTTATGGTGTATTTGCTTGCAAACTACTGTTTTTTTATTATTTTACATTGCATGGTTACATAAGTTTATGTTTTGCCTTCCTTCTGGGGGCACCTGACATCAGGGGCAAGAAAAACTGAAGAAGATGGCGTTGGCTGGTTCTTTTATACCCCTGCCGCACTGACGTCAGGGAAGAAGCGATGACAACCGACGCCGGACCTAGACTTTGGAATTCGGCCGACCGAGGACCCGCCTGATGGCAGGATAACCCATCTGTTATGACTGCAGCTGTATTAGCACTCGAACATCTACATTTATGGTAGGTTCAAAACTGTACTTTCCCTTGGCTCTGACCAGTCAGTACTGCAGACCTTGGACCCTCATCATATCACTGCTCCTTCCCCAATCTGACATTCAGACTCAGGGATTATGGATTCAGGCTCTTCATGGGGTTTGTCTGCATCACATTTGAAGAATTGGTGTTTATCAGCTCCAACTGTATCACTGATCTGATTGGCACGGAGTGGCATGGACCCTGACTAATACTGGAAATGAAATGCCAGTGTCAGACATGGTGGGGGGGGGGGGCTTGGCTTCATGCCGAAGTTTTTGGAGCTATAACTTGCTTGTGTAGCTTTATTGTTAAAATGCTCGGTTCTGGCCTCAGAGCCAAGTTGAACAGGGCTCCGTGACCAATCCAAGAAAAAAATAGCTATTATTTTGCACTCCAATTGTGATTGCATTTTATTATTTTCATGTGATATTTGCTGCACTTTAAATTAAAAAAAATGTTGCTGTTTTAAGTATGTAATACATTGTATCAGACAGTCAGGGCTGTTGTATTTAGATTTTGTACTCTTCTTACACTTGGGCTCCAAACCAGCCATGTTACATTAAGAAGATTTTTATGAACTCTTGTGGCAGAAGTGTGCTGATCTAAACCTATCTGAGTTGGAGATTGCTGGTGGAAGACTTATTGTGTGCTTTCATAGTTGGCAATTAGCTTAAAACCTGTTTCTTTTTGCCTGTGTATAAGCTTCACATTTACGTGGGCTTTGGCATAATTGCTCAGAGCTGCTTGTCGTTTGGCGACTACTTCAGAGTGTTCCAGTGAAGCTAAGGCAATCCTCTGCTAAAAAGATGAAAATAAAAAGAAGTTGTGTACTCACCATAATGTTCCATCTGTGTTGTCAGTCTTCATTCATGCTTGACCAATGAGACTCAGTTTCAATCTTCGGAACTGGCTCGGCTGTTATATAGCTCGTTCCAACCAAAAAACTCTCGAGCTAAGATTCTACCCACAATGCCCCTCTCTCCATTACCTCAGATCAAGTTTGCAGCCAAAGCAAGACAGAAGTATATATAAACAGAGTAGAGGCTATGTCCAATATCAAAACTATAGGCTCTCAGGACAAATGTCCAATCCTCCAGAAATCTACAGGAGGGGGAGGGAGAGTGGGGTGTCAAGAATGAATGAAGATCAACAACACAGATGGAATGTTATGGTGAGTACATAACTTCTTTATCTGATGTTGTCAGTCTTCATTCATTCTTAACCAATGGGACAGAGTCACCAGCTACTTTAGGTTCTGGGTGGCCCTATGGAAGGATATTCCTGAGAACCATACAGCCAAAGGATGGTCTTACCCTGGGGACCATATCCAATTTGTAATCAGTGCTAAAGGTATGAGGTGTACCCCCATGTTGCAGCTGCGCAAATCTTGTCCATGGAAGGTTTTGAATGAAAAGCAGCTGACATGACAATTGATCAGGTTTAGATAACTTCTGGTTGGTATGATTATAGATGAAGGTAATACAATCTCGTAACCAGCTTGAAAAGGTAACTTTTGAGAGAGATTTTCCCAGAGTTGGGCCTGAAAAGGAAACAAATAATTGGTCCGATTTTCTAGACACTTTAGTTCTGTTGAGACAGTAACACAATTGTCTATGAACATGCAGTAAATGCAAGCAATATTCACCTTTATTGGAAAAATGGAGGAAGAAAATGGTCAGATCAATAATTTGGTTAATGTTAGATTCTGAAACCACCTTGGGAAGAAAGGAAGGGTTGGTCCTCAATGAAACCCTATCCTTATGAAAACTCAGATATGGGTTTTTTGCACAAAATGCTTGAATTTCAGAAACTCTCCTGACAGAAGTAATGGCACTAGAAAAAGAGTTTTCCGTAAGAGAAATTTAAGGTTGCAAGTCGCTGCTGGTTCAAAGGGAGGAAGTACTAAAGATTGTAAAAGCAGAGTCAGATCCCATGGAGCTATAGGATCCTTGAATGGAGGCTTTAGACATAAGGCACCTTTAAGGAAAACTTTGCATAAGCGATGGGATATTAAGGAATGGTTATCATAGCCATTGTGAAACTTAAAAATGGCCACTAAGTGAACTTTAATGGTGGAAGCAGAACCTCCTTGATCAAAAAGGGAAGCTAAAAATTACAAAACGTTCTCAACAGGTGCCTAAAGGGGGTCTGATTTATTCTTGCAGGCCCAAATAGAGAATCTTTTTCATTTGCTATGATAAGAGTTTTCTGGTGGATGGTCGATGAGAAGCCAGAAGAATTTTTTTGTACTTGGGAAGTAACATTATTTTGCCTGGTAAGTAATGGAATTGGAGGAACCAAGCTGTCAGCTTGAGAGTGTGAAGGTTGGGGTGCACCAGTCCCTGAGGGTAAGACAGAAGTTCTGGAACTGGGTCTAGAATCCATGGATGGTGAATCAGGTGAGGCTAAAGAAAGGGGAACCAGATTTGCCGAGGCCAAAAAGGTGCACTGAGGATCACTTTGCTTCTCAGCCTTTGGGCTTTCTTCAGTAAGAGGGGCATGAGGAGAAATGGGTGAAAGGCATAAAGGAGACCAGAGGGCCAATCGAGAAGGAGAATGTCTCTTGGGGACTGGATTAGGGCAAAATAGCTCCTGCATTTGTTGTTCATGGGGAAGCAAAGAGCTCGCAGCAAGGCTGGCCCCATGAACGAAAAATTTATTTCACCACTTTGGTATTGAGAGACCACTCATGAGTCAGGAGAATGCATCTGCTCAGTTTGTCCACAATCACATTGGAGCTCCCTGGCATATGCATTGCCACCAGAAACCGGCTGAAGGATATTGCCACTCTCTCGAGCTTCCCAGCACAGGGGGTAAGAGCTGTTTCCACCCTGTTTGTTTATATACCATATAACTGACATGTTGTTTTGCAACTGTCCCTAGAGGGAGGGCAGAATGAAAGGCTTGCAATCCTAAGAACACTGCTCTCAATTTCAGGACATTGACATGCAAATTGGCCTCTTGCGGAGACCCAGTGCCTTGGACTGTTCTTCCCAGATAATGCGCCCCCACCTGATCTGGGAAGCATCCGTGGTCATTATGGCCTTGGGATGAGGAGGAATAATGGGATGTCCAAGTAGAATTTGCTCTGACTGCAT
This sequence comes from Protopterus annectens, assembly GCF_019279795.1. Lineage (NCBI taxonomy): Eukaryota > Metazoa > Chordata > Ceratodontiformes > Protopteridae > Protopterus > Protopterus annectens. Next base: position 1,879,335,929 of record NC_056729.1, on the reverse strand, counting down.
CCACCAGGATAAATCCTTTTTGCAACAACCTGTTATTAGAATGGGGTAAGTCATTGGATGTGTTAGGCTGGATCATGGTGAAGCCAAGAGCCACTGAAGGAGCTTCATGTGAAATCTTGTCAGAGGTACTAATGTGATGGTCGCTGCCATGGATCCCAAGGCTTGGAGGACAAGAAGAGTGGGGACTTTGCCTTTGGATATAATCAGTTGTACTTGAGACCTTATGTTCTGTAGTCTGTGAAGAGGAAGAGAAGCTACACAAGAGATTGTTTTGAGACAAGCTCCTATGATTTCTAGATCTTGTGTTGGAGTCAGCTGGGATTTTTCTTTGCTGACTGTGATGTCCAAGCAACTGAACAGGTTCAGAATGAAGTTTGTGGCTTGAAGCAGTAGATACCTGGTGAGGGTGGTGAGGAGCCAGTCATCTAAATAAGGAATGACAGAATCCGTGGAGCCTCATGTGAACAGCTACTGCTGCCATGCATTTGAACACCCTGGGGGCTTTGGTGAGACTAAAGGGCAGCAGAGTTCAAAATTACTTGCCCCTAGCCGAAAGCAGAGATACCTTCTGGAAATTATGTCTGTTTTTTGTTTGGTAATACATGTCCTGAAAGTCTATAGAGCACATCCAATTGTTTTCCTCTAGAAAGGGAAGTATAGACTGAAACGTGACCATCCAGAATTTCATTTGTTGAACAAGTTGTTCAGAAGGCTGAGGTCCAATATTAGTCTCCAGTCCCCTGCCTTTTATGGCACTAAAGAACCTTGAGTAAAATCCGGATCCTATCAGGTCTGGCGGGACTTCTTGGATGACACTTTTTTCTAGCAGCTTTTGAATCTCCAAAGCTGCTTGATCCTTCTGACTGGGAATTTTTCTTTTTGACCTTGGGAAAAGAATAAAGGGGGCATGGTAACCTCTGGTAATAATTTTCTACACCCATATATGGGTAGTTATTTGTTTCCAGGCTGTAAAGTGCAGGGAAAGTCTTCCCTGACTGCTTGCAGAGGTAAGCAATTGAGCCTCCTTTCAGCAGCGCTGTTAGGGTTGTCCAGAGAAGGAGTCTCTGGAGCCCTGGTTTCACAAGCCACCTCTGCCACGGGGTCAGCATCTTCCATTAGAGCTCCCCCCTCTGCCCCGAGGAGAGCTATCACCACGTGTGTCCTGGAAAGACCCTTGGGACTTCTTAAACCACATCTTATCACTCCTCTGATTCCTGGAGTAGGATCGCTGACGAGTAGAAAAACGAATGCCCACAGCAGAAAGAGTCTTTCCATCTTTTTCGCACCTGACCAGTGTGTCCTTGACTTTGCGGCCAAACAAGCATGATCTGTCAAAAGGAGTATTGATGAAGGAAGACTTGAAGGGCTCCACAAAATGCATCCAGGCGTGATGCCTTATGGCAACACCTGAACTTGCTGCTCTGGTTGACCCCTCAGCTGCATGTGTGATGAGCCGCATGGACAAGTTTGATATAGACTCCAGGGTGGCCAGCTGAGAGGCAACTTTATCCTGCACCATTAGACACTGCTCCAGAGAGGGTATCCGATAACTCCTTAATCAGATCCCCCTGGAATCTACTAAAATGTGCCATAAAATTCAAGGACCTTAGGGCAAAGGCTGGTGAAGCATAAACCCGCTTTCCAAATCTGTCCATCATCCTAGACTTTTGGTTAGGTGGGTGGATGTAGGACTCTCATCAGCGAGTTCCTTTTTGGTGGCTGCTGCCACCACCATGGCATCTACTGCTAAATCCTTGTCTCAATACTGGTGATCTTCTGGGGCTGATAAGATTTTGACTGGTCTCTGGGGACTTGGCTGTATGGAATCAGTGTCCTACCATGCCCGTGGCATGATCAATTTAATGAGATTGTCAGCAGATGGGGTTACCCAGAATGTAGATAGGTGAGCACCAAAGGCTTGCAAGTACATGGATTCCTCAGAGGTCAGGTCTTTGGGCTTCTAGTTACCCCCTGGCTGAGAATCTCCAGGATGTCTCCAAAGGAGACATCTTCAAGGGGTGACTTGAGGGGAATCCTCCCCATCATCAAAGTCTGTGTCTTCATTGACAGATTCTTCCAGAGAATCTAAATGCTTCCTCTTGCATGTCTTCTTTTGGAGTGGTTCCTCAATGAGAAACTTGCAGCTTTGGTGCTCGCTGTCCCGATGTGGAGGATGGTGGCAGCTCTGGACATATTTATTTTCTGGACTAGAAGACACTGACATATGACACTCTGATACATAACAGGCCAGCTGAGAGCCTGGAGAGGATAATGTCCTCTTCATGACTTGGAAGGCAGGCCTCCCGAAGAGGGATGGGAACCCAGAACTGAGAAGGACAACCTCAGAACTGAGGTCACACCGAGAGACCGTCCTTGAAGCAGGAGCAGGGGTAGAGCCCACAACTGTCAAGGTTCCTAGAGTTAAGGACAACTCCAAACAACAAACAGCAGCCAATCCAAAACCCTCGGAACCGACAGCTGAGCCATGGCTGCGGGAATCTATCAGTTCCAAGGGAACCGAAGATGTCAGAGCAGTCCCTGGAACTGCCTAACAGCACCAGGACAGCTGGACCCAGGGAGATCGAAGTGGTGGGCTCTAAGCCTCCCGAGGAGGTTTGAGAAGGAAATTCCTGATGAGTCCTGGAAGAAAATGCCTCAACTCCAGAAGAGAGAGAAGACTGAGAAGGGGCAGGAAGACCTCTGGCTGCTAAAAGATGATCCACCAACCTCACAGTGTCTACCTTGGAGAGACTCCTGGAGGATCGAACAGACGACCCAGAGGGAGATTCTGGCCTTTCCAAAAAGGAAGAGGGTAGTTGACCGGCAAAGGGTTCTATGGAAGGGTGTACCTTGTCCTGGAACAAGCATGACTTCAGCACCAAAGGTGTGGGTAGAGTCTGCTGTGGTGCAGATGGTGAAGCCGGCACTGACCGGGAAACTAAAGAAGCTGGTGCTGACACTGGCGCTGACAGTGCTGTGGAGACAGAAGCTGGTGGTGCCGAGGGTACTCATTCTGTTAACTTCATGACTTTACTCTTCAGTTCCAAGGAGACAGAGCTGAGAACTTGTTTCTTAGCCACCGGTGCCAATGGGGAAACTGGCACAGAGTGCCTTCTTTTTTTGCTGTGGTCGGACTTAGAAGAATTTGTCTTGGACAACTCTTCTTCAAAGGATGATTTTGGCATTCCTTTTAATATCAATTTATTATGCCTCTCTACCAAGGCCCTGTTACTAAAGCCCTGGCAGATCACACACTCTAAATCCAAATGGGGAGCACTCAAACAATATATGCAAGAAAGATGCCCATCTGAATTAGGCATCCTTCTGCCACAGTCTTGGCACTGCTTAAACCCAGAAGTGCCCTTTTGCTTTTCTGGCATTTTGTCTATAACCAAACACACACACACACACACACACACACACACACACACACACACACACACACACACACACACACACACGCAATGCAGTCCAGAAGGGGAAATTTCTACCAATGATAGTAGCAAGAAATACCAAGACTGGTAAAAAGAAGAAAAGAAATACCAATAACGGTAATTTATAACTACCTTAAGAGGAAAGAAAAGGGGGAGAGGGAAGGTTACCAACAATAGTAACGAAGATACCATGAGGTATTAAGGGTAGAGAAAAAAAATTCACTCCAAAGGGTACAAGAAGAAGAAAATAGAATAACAATAATAATAGTTAAAGAATAGAGTCTAATCAAGAGTTTTCAATCAACAAAATTTGACTTAGCTGGAGAGTATCAGCTGCCGCATCATGCTATTAGAGTGGCAAATGAGATCTGAGGTACTGGAGAGAGGGTCATTGTATGTAGAGTCTTAGCTCGAGAGTTTTTGGTTGGAGTGAGCTATATAATGGCTGAGCTGGGTCCAAGGATCGGAACCAAGTCCCATTGGTCATGAATGAAGATTGGCAGCATCAGATGTATTAGTTTGCACTTCTATTGATAATTGTGATTGCATTTTATTAGCTTCCTGTGATATTTACTGCACTTCTGTGATATTTGCTGTATTTGCTGCATTTTACATAAAAAACTGTACTGTTCTACTGCTGCTTTAAGTACTTATTACATTGTATCAGATAGTCAGAGCTGTTGTATCTAGATTGTGTGGTCTTCTTACACTTGGGCTCCAAGCCAGTTATTTCACATTAAAAAGTTTTTTTATGCACTCTCAGTAGTGTGCTGATCTAAACCTATCTGAATTGGGGATTGCTGGTAGAAGGCTTATTGGGTGCTTTCCTGACTGGTAGTTAGCTTAAAACCTGTTCCTTTTTGCCTGTATATAAGCCTCATGTTTACATAAAGCCACTCACTGCACAGTGGTGGATAGCGTTGCCCTGTGGAGATGCAAACATCTTAAAGATAAAACTTTCCTAGAATAACCATCACTGAAACCATACCCAGCCCCTGCTGTTCTAGAAGCAACTAAGTTGCACAAAGAGCAGCATCACTCTGTTGGTTTGCGTTAGACTACACAACGTATAGTTCCCACTCATAGTCTCTGTGATACCAGCACAGTCCAGTTTAATTGCCCATTCTTTTCCATGAAAAATCCCACAGTAAGAACCTGATATCATGGATGGTCAGTTTCCTACCATCTCATGGGTGTCACAGTGGTGCAGCAGTTAGCATTGTCACCTCACAGCAAGAGGTTCTCTGGTTCGATTCTCAGCTGGGGTGCCTTCTGTGTGGAGTCTGCATGTTCTCTCTGCATTCACTTGGGTTTTCTTCAGGTGTTTTGATTTCCTCCACATCAAAAAGACACGTGTATGGAGCATTTCTTCCTGGGCCTCCGCTGAAATTGGGCTCTGTTCCAGTTGAACTTTCCCAGTAAACAAATGTTAAATAAATAAAAATAAATACATCTCTGTCGCCAGCCTGATGGACATGGGCATCCTGAGGCAATTTAGCAATTGTCTCATGTATACTGACAACCACTTAATCCTAAAACAAACAAATACTGTATGCGAGAGATGTACCTATAATATGAAAATGAAGGCTAGACTAACATACAGAAAAACTGAATGCCAAACAGGTTGTCAGTATACACACATCATTTTACACCCTAAATAAGGATTTGACACAAACCCACACATGCGGAGGTACTCACTAGTAACTTTCCAAAAAATCAGAGGCCTCACAAACGCTGCCTTCAGAAACCACATATACACACTATAAAGCAAACATCAACCACAACACATAATAATACACACACACCAGTGTCTCAACAAATAAGCCCATAAGGCAAAGCAACAGAAAGCTTAACATACTGGTCAAAGGAGGCACCATACAGAGACACACGAATGTCCTCCTCAGCAGGCTGTATAAGGAGAAGGCGTCGATTAGCTGCCTGCCAGGTGCCAGGATCCATTAGATCCCACAAGCACTCAAGTCACTCAGCCACAAGTACCAGCATGACTTTGTCATAGCCCATGTGGGTGTGAGTGACCTGAGACCTACCTCTTTGGAATAGATGGAGAGTGACATAAATGAGCTCTCAGATGATGTGTTACAAGCAGTCTAGTTTTGAGCAGCATTCCACCTTCACCAAGGATGATGCCACAAAGCAAACAAAAAAAATGACTAACAATTGGCTTAACTTTTGGTGTCAGTCCAAGGGGATCCAATATTTATCAGCCTGGGAGGACATGATTGATAGGCCATGCTGTTTTGCCAGAGATAGTCTGCACCCGCCTCCTCTAGGCTTTCAGATACTGGTAAAGGCTTTAGCCAGCCCTATAGTGCCTTTTTTATGCAGTGTCAAAGTAACCTACCTCCCAACGTAACAAAATTTCCTCTTGGTAAGCTCAAGGTATTGCTGCTCAATGCTAGGAGTCTAAACAAGAAACTGCTCCTGACATTTCTACTGATAGACCCATCAGAGGCACAGGGGGAAACTATAATAGTGGATGTCACCCCCAGGACAGAGGTGGTCAGCAAAACCAAGATTTTCTGGGTCCCTTCTCCAACAGGCATTTTCAATATACCTGAACAGTTGCACATTCTGGTGGAAGTTGGGGGGGGGGGGTGCATATCGCTGCATCTCATGGCCTGTGCATCCACCACTCAGGATACTTAAGTGCAGGGGATTATAACCAGATTATAATCAGAGATTACACCATTCCCTTTCTTTCTTACCCCCTCAGTCAATAAAATTACCAGATATGCCACACTCTCAATGAAAGGCAGCAGCACTAGAAATAAAAACAATCTGCTAGACAAGCAAGTCATCAAAGCAGTTCCAAAGACCAGCAAGGACCCAGACTTTACTCAAGGTTCTTTTTGGTGCCAAAGAAGTGCTGGGACTTCACGCCAATTTTGGAACTCAAGTCACTTGAACATATATGTGAAACAGATGAAATTCCATAAGGACATGGTACAGTCCATCCTACCTTTGTTGAGGAAGGATGACTAGATGTACTTGCTAGACTTTTAGGATGTGTACTGCCATATAAAGATGGACAAATGCTCCAGAAGGTTTTTCCACTTCCACTTGGGAGCCAGTTACGTCCAGTTCAAGGCAGTGCCCTTTGGTCTCACTACAGCCCCACTGGTGTTCACCAGGGGTATGGCAGTGATTGCATTTGATCTTAGGCTGCTAGCATTCTGAGTGTTCCCATACGTGGATGACTGGCTCGTAACCACCCCCACCAAGAATCTTCTTCTTCTAGTCAGGGACTCCTTGCTCCAGCATTGCTCACAACTATGGAAACTGTTAACACAGCCAAAGTCCAAATGTCAACTTGTTCAAGCTATATAATTCAATGGAGCACACCTGGATACTAAGTTACAGAGAACCACACTACCAGGCTCCAGGATTCTCACACTTCCTCAACAGGCAGCGACAGTATTTTCTCACCAAGCCCTCACATTTCAGCAGTCAGTGAGATGTCAGCCCATGAGTTTTCTGGTGTCTCTCACGAGCATTTTCAAAAGTTATATTCAATGATGGTGGAAATTTCAAGCTGCATCTCAGAGCAGTCCCTTTGTTCTTCCCTCTTCCCAGGCCACATAAATATGGATGCTTCTCAGCTGGGGTGGGGGTGCAGGGCATTTTTTGGGGAAGACTATCCAAGACATGTGATCTCCTTCAGAAGCCAATTCCCTGGAGATGAGGGCAGCTCTCTTAGCATTACAGACCTTCCAGAACTCTGTTCACGTTTGTGATCTCCATTTGGATGGGCAATATGTCAGTAGTCTAGTACATCAACAAACAGGGAGAAACACATTTCCACCCATTATATCCAGAGGCCATGAAGGTCTGCAAGTGGGTAATATCTACTCACCACTTTCAGAAAGCACCACACATATGGGGAAGTCTAATGTTTTAGTGGGCAGGTTGAGCAGTTCTGTCTTCCTCCATTATGAGTGGTCCCTCAATCCGGCATTGGTGGATCAGAGTTTTAACTTCTGGGGTTGACCGTGCTGTGACCTCTGTGCCTCCCTTTCTAACACCAAATGCAGCAAGTACTTTACTGTACCCCCCCCCCCCAAGACAGTGAATCCCTGAGGGATGCTCTGACCCACACTTTGCCGCCTGGTCTCCTTTATGTCTATCATCTCACTCCTGTTATTCCAAAGTTTCTGCAGAAAGCAACATGGAGCAGGGCTATGGTGAACTTCACAGACCCCTTCTGGCCTGAACAGGTGTGGTTTCCCTTCTTCTGGTCTCACCTGATTCACCCTCCTTGGCTGCTGGACCCTGCTCCAGATCTTCTTTATCTCATCCTTCTGGAAAGCCTCACCCAGACACAGTGGCGGCTGGTGACTTCAAATCAAAGGGGGGCTGCAGGAGACAGCTGAATGGGTGGGGCCAACAGGAAGGGGTGTGGCCAACCCAAAAGGGGTGGAGCTATGGTGCAGTGGGATCAATGCTGGACATGCTTACTTATTTACATGAAATAAATGCTCAGTCACTATGGCGCATGCTGAATACTCTACATAGTACATGTTGTTACACACACACACACACACACACACACACACACATATATATATACATACAGATATATACATACATATATACACACACACACAGGTTGGTTTGAACACTTACCTCTGTGGTATGCTGCAAACAGTACTTCGTACTCTGTTTCTGCACCTGAGGAGAAGCTGTGGTCTGGAACACATCAGGTCATACTGGATTTCTTTTTTCCCCCTTTTTCATGGAGGCTCAAAAGGGACCGTTTAAAGTATCCCAAGCAAATACTGTTTGCGTGACTCCACCTGGTTCCAAATAAGTGCTTGTAGTCTCTTTCAGTTGTTCCCATTAGGGGTTGCCACATCAGATCTGTTTCCATTTCTTCCTGTCCTCTGCATCTTGCTCTGTCACCACATCACTTCCTCTACCACATCCAACCATGCCCAATTTCTGCCAGCGCCCTGTTGGCTAACAGTACTGGTGGTGGTTATTGTTAACCCACATCACTTCCTCTACCACATTCAAAAACCTAACCTTATGAGGCCTTCCTCTTTTCTTCCCTGGCAGCTCCATCCTTAGCATCCTTTTCCCAATATACCCAGCATCCCTCCTCAGCACATGTCCAAATCAACACAATCTTGCCTTTGGGCATGCCTTCCCCCTCTTCTCCTTCAGCCAACAGTAGCCCAATTTCTGCCAGCGCCCTGTTGGCTAACAGTACTGGTGGTGGTCATTGTTAACCCGGGCCTCGACCAATCCAGTATGGAAATCTGTACTGTTGTCCCACATATGTCATTTGGCACAGGTTATATTGGATGCCCTTCCTGATGTAACCCTCCCCATTTATCCGGGCTTGGGACCGGCATGAAGAAATGCACTGGCTTGTGCATCCCCAGTGGCTGGGTTACATAAGTGCTTGTAGTATGGTACCAAATAAGTGCCTCCTGTGTTCCTCTGTTACTTATAGATAAAGTCCATTCATCTGTCTTTATTTTGTGCAAACAAATCAATAACTCTTTGGTTGAAGTTAGTTATACTCCGCGTTAACTCCTTTCCTATGGAAATCATAGCCAATGCATTCAATCTTTCTTCCCCCATTGTACTATGAAGAAACGTTTTAATTCTTTTCAATGTTGAGAAACACCTTTCTGCCTCAGCAGTTGACATTGGTGTGGTGGTTATAATTAACAACACATTGTAAATCTGTGAAAACACACTGGTTAAGGAGTTGTCCACCAAGAATTTTAACATCTGGACTGCATTGCCATTTGCTGTAAAGTCTTCACGTTGATACACCACTCAAAGTTCTGCTCTAAGCTGTCCCCTCAACAGGAATGGATAGATGTCTATTGTTGCTGTGAATATATTTTCTGGAAACTCTCTTATGTATGTTGAAAACTTTTCAGGCAGAAGTAACTGAGAAGCTTGAAGATGGCCAGTTTGTTGAAGTCGTGATGTTGCCTGGAACTTTATGACATCACACACTTCCTTTGCAGCAATTGACAATGTCTCATGCAGTGGTCGGGAAGCTGATGGCTCTCGTCTACATCTTGACAGGATGTTCTCTGTAGATACTGCTCTGCAATACCGTTGATACCCAATCTGACACCGTCAATTTCATTCAAAAATGTATGCACATCCTTTTCAACAGCGGTTGCACCTGTGGTACGACACTGAAGTTGCCTGTACAGAATGTCAACATGGGGCATTATACGATGGAAAACAGTAAGCCAAAATTTAAATTCATCTTCAGCTGTTCGCAGTAGCCCATTTGCTTCCTGTACAGTTGCTGCAGCAGATGTAGGACACTTGTAAAAATAAAGAAAGCACTCTGACAGAGACTCCAAGTTCTCGTACACTGCATTTACAGTACGGATGTTAAAATTCCACAGTGTTCCTGGCGATCCAGAGCAGCTTGTCTTTGAATTGAACGACTGAAAAAGGCTGGAATTTCACCAAGTGTTAAAAAAAAATGTCCTTGCTTCAGTATTTTGTTGTGGGGCTCTTTGCATTACCAGATTAAGTTGGTGGGCAGAGCAGTGTACATAGTAGGCATATTTAAACTCTCCTCTTATGATGGCCTGGACCCCATGCTGAACACCACTCATAACAGATGCACCATCATAACTCTGAGCAATCCCTTTTTCATGCTGGTCTCCCACTACTTCCTTCAACTGTTCTTTTATCACACCAGCAATATGTCCTGCTGTCTGTCCAGGTGGTGTAAAGTATCCCCAAAAACGTTCCAACTCCTGTCCATTGACAACGTAACGGAACACAACAGCAATTTGCCACAGCCCAACAAAATCAGTGGTTTCATCTGCAATTACTGCTACAAATTTTGCAGTATGAATCTCCTTTTTTATTTCTTCTCTGCATATTGTTAGCATGCAGTCCAGGAGTTCATTCTGAACAGTTTTTGATGTTCCTTTAAAAACAGTTGAAGTTGTCAATTGTTCAGCCAACTTCTGATCAAACTTGCAGCTGAAGTCTACCAGTTTCCGGAACATTCCTGCACTCAATGACTCTTCAGACTCATCATGGCCTCTTAAAGCAACTTCTTCTTCAACACACAGCTTGATGTAGTCTATTATAAATGATAGAACATGACGGTTTTCTTCCACTTTCTTGTGTCTTTCTACTGATAACTGGTATCCACTACTTAACTGAGATCTGATATCCACAGTTCCCAACACTGCTAGACTCATTTGGTTGTCAAAATGTTTAGCAGACTGTTCATGCTTTCTGGACTTTTCTTCCATTCTCTTCAGGTCATTCATACCCTTTGATGTCCAGGCATACTCTCCACCAAACAACAAACATGGGAAGCAGTACAAGCTGTTTGTTTCCTCACAACCACAGATCCAGGTGTGTTTGTCATACACTGATCTGCTGAAGCTGCGTGTGTATGTTCTTGACCTACTTGTACCTGCAGACTCTATCTTCAGATCAGGTGTGGGTCTTCCAGTCCTCTTGATTCTTAACTTTTCATTCAGAGTTAAGTCTTTAAAATTAATAGATTTCAAATAGGCCACTGTAACACTCTGCTCACTCACTCTGGTTATCGTAGTTGTAACTCTGAAATGAAGATACTTCAGAAATGATTTAAGTGCCACTGTTGTATACATGTTAAAGTACATCTTCTGAAACAGCACTCATTTCATTGACAGTCTGCCACAGCCATGACCTACCAACTATCTGGCTTGGCCCTGCCAGGATTTAAAAGACTATAATAATGGATTTGTGATGCACACACTGTCGCAGCTTGCATTCTGTCTTAATTCTGGCTTTGCAGGACTAAAAATAAAATAGGGGCAGCCATTTCATTGACTACCACTACAGTTTCTGCTTTGATCCTTCCAGCATCAAAATACATGTTCTGCACAGAGACAATTGTCACAGCCTGTATGCATATTGCTTACTCCCTCAGACACATTAGTTTTGCAAAGCCAGAATTACAACAGTAAAAGGCCAGTTATTTCATTCTCACACTGACATGACAGTCCCCCATCCCAATAGGCTATCAGAAGTACCTGGCTTGAGCCTCTGAAATCAGAAAGCAAAACAGTAATGTAACTGCATCTTTTACATAAACATTATCCAGAGGTCAGCACTTTTACTCACTCCATCCAGCTGCAGTCTTAACAGTTAGTAGTGGGGCCAATCATTTCATTTTCAAATAGCCCCCCCCCCCCCACACACTTAGTTCGGCAAAGCAGCTGACTTCTCCCAAATACAGTTATCTTGCAAAGCCATAATTTAGACAGTAAACAAAGCCAGTCACCTCAATGAATTCACAAACACCTCCCATTACCTAAATAAAGTAGCTGATTTTTACCTGTCAGGATTAAAGTACAAACAACAGTAACAGCTGCGTTGCATACTTACAAGCTGTGACTAATGCTTCTGTCAACAAGTACATTTTATGCAATTTACTTTTATTTACTTGAGTTTCCACAATGCAACACTGTTTTATAAAACAAAAATCCCTTATCATTGTCAACAATGTCCAGGAAGAAAAGCTCAGCATATTAAATAAACATTCAGTATAAAGAATGAACAGATATGAAACATACATGAACTACTCAAGCTTGCTAATTACTGTACATTCATCTTAAAGTACAGACATACGTTTGCAAAGCTAGACTTAAAACAGTTAGCATCAGGGCCATTTGTTCAGTCACACACAGCCCCACAGTATACGACTTGATCTTGTCAGGTTAAAGGCACAAAAAGACAGTCATGAAGGCGAGTATACCCCCCCACCCCCCACACACATAAAACTGGTCGATCTTACTTCAGTGAAATCAACATTACTCTTGCAAAGCAAAACAGAACCGAAGTTATTCACACATAGGCATTGCCCCCCAGTCCAACTCACTGACTACCCAGAGAAACTGCTGTCAGCCTACATTGTTTAAGTAAAATAAATCTCCATGGTTACATTATTGTATTTCTTTCACATCTCAATAGCCAAGAACTTGCACATGATCTTACAGTCACTGCCACCACCAAGTGAAGTGAGAGAGAGAGAGAGTGTGTGCGTGTGTGTGCGTGTGTGTGTGTGTGTGTGTGTGTGTGTGTGTGTGTGTGTGTGTGTGTGTCTGTGTGTGTGTCTGTGTGTGTGTGTGTGTGTGTGTGTGTGTGTGTGTGTGTGTGTGTGTGTGTGTAGACGTGTTTAATGCTATTGATTTCTGTGGATGTAAACTACAGCCTATTATTTCAGAGACCTATTTCTGGCACACAAATGATACAAAATCTCCCAACAGACATACAAAATACCATCATACGTAACCATTGTCATAGTCAAGCACTCAAATGCAGTCATTTCCTTATTTCTATGCACAAAATATTTTAAGCAATTATGTAATTTTCCGGAAAAGGAGGACGCATATGGAGCAGAACCAAAAAGTTTAAGCAAATCTTTGAAGTTAGAGTACCATTCCCGGACCAATAAAAAGAAATGATATTCCAGTTATTCCATTTTACGTGTACTGAGTCTGATTCTGAAGTACCACTGATACTGATTTAACACAATGTATGTGTCTGGTACGCTGCCTGCTTACTTATTTTTAGATTATTGTAATGTAAGTCCAAGCATTGTACCCTAGCTAAAAATGTTAATCTTATGTTTTTCATTTTCTTATAATTTTAGGTGCCCACAGACAATACTGCCAAAAAAATGGAACTGCAGTGGTCGTGCTAATGACACCCCCTGAAATACTACTACACTCAGACCTCTTGTTCTGGGAGAGATGTTAAGAGTACAACAAATAAGAAAAATATAAACATTACTAATACAAGTTTATTTCTTTTAAATATACACACACTAATCCCTCTCTTTATGGTCTTAAACACATTCAGGCCCGTTAAGAAGAAGCACATCAACAGCTGTTTTAAATAAATGTGGCACGACTGCTTACTGCTGCTGTTATCTAGGAAGGTACAGTAAATATGACCACAACAAAGTACACTAAAAGAAACATGGAACATTAATCTTCAGTGTAGGTGTGTACCTTGCCCTGTCATAAAACTTTTATAATCAGTCCTGTCTTCCTGCTGGGATCAGCAAGGTATTCATCATCTTAGACATTCGTCTCCAACTTTTGTTCAAGAGTGTGAAATCATTTTATGACTTAAAATGCCATTTAGCTTGGGCTCTATTTTGGGGAGGGAATAGAATCCACAGCCTTTTGATCTTCCAGCATCAAATAATAAGAAGTTATGTACCTACCATAACGTTCCATGTTAGTTGTCTTCTTTCTTGCTGGATGGGTTCGGAGCTGATCCTCGGCTCCGACTCGGCCAATACTAAAGCACGAGAGCTAATTCCACCAGCTCGAGGCTCCCCTATATCCCACAATGCTAGGCGGTAACTACTCAGATCTCGTTTGATAGCTAAACCAAGCAGTTCTGGTCTCCACAGTATGGAGAAAAAGAACCCACCTCTATATAAACCTGAATGTAAGCTACCACAAACATAAAAGGGGGAATAGAGGTGGTAGAACATGTGGGAAGGAAAACTCCAAAGGAAGATCCCAAAATTTCCTATCGGTCTGTCCAGGCTAGGGGGAAGGAGGGTGGGACGCAAGAAAGAAGGCGAGAAGAAGACAACAAACATGGAACGTTATGGTAGGTACATAACTTCTTAATGTTAAGTTGTCAATCTCGCCTTTATTCTTGCTGGATGGGACCGCGTATCTAGCACCCTATTCCGGGTGGCCTATCGGAACAGACTCTTGAGAACAGTGGAACCAAAGTTGGCACGGTTTCTGGAGGCCATATCCAATTTGTAATGTAAAATGAAGGTATGAGGAGAAGCCCAAGTGGCTGCTGCACAAATGGAATCTATTGGCAGCCTGCCCTGAAAAGCTACAGATGTAGCTAATGCCCTAGTTGAATGAGCTCTAGGTTTTGAAGGCAGTTTTTGATGTCTGATTTCATAGATGAAGGTAATTATAGAGGTAAGCCATCTTGAAAGGGACACTTTAGTAACTGGAAGGCCCAATTTCCCTTCCGCATAAGACAGGAAAAGCTGATCAGATTTCCTGAACTGTTTAGTCCTGTTTAAATAATATCTAAGTTGGTAGTGAACATCTAGAAAATGTAACTTTTGTTCCGACCTGTTGGAATAGTCAGGGAAGAAGACGGGGAGATCAATCGTTTGGTTCAGGTTTGTCTCAGAGGAAACCTTAGGTAAGAAGGACGGATTAGTCCGGAGGGACACCCTATCTTTGTGGAAAACTAAGTAAGGAGGACGACTGCACAGAGCATGAAGTTCAGATACCCTTCTAGCTGAAGTTATGGCTACTAGAAAAAGTGTTTTCCATGAGAGCACCTTAAGAGGGCATGAAGCCGCTGGTTCGAAGGGGGGGAGAATCAAGGATGCCAGAACCAAATTCAAGTCCCATTGAGGTGGGGGATCTTTGATTGGGGGCTTGAGCAGGAAAAACACCTCTTAAAAAGGCTTTGCAGAGCTTATGGGACATGATACTGGAGTCTGAGACACCTACATGAAAATTAGATATAGCAGCTAGTTGTACTCTAATGGTAGATGAAGAAGAGCTTAAATGAAAGAGCTCTGCCAGAAAGTCTAGGATAGACTGGATAGGTGCAGTGAAGGGGTCTATATTTTTTGATGCTGCCCAGAAGGAAAAAAGTTTCCACTTACTATTATAAATCTTCCTGGTAGAAGATTTGTGAGAGGCTATTAGGATGTTTTTGACCGAATGAGAGATTAAGGGAAGCCTGGCTAGGGTAGGAATCAGAGAAACCATGCTGTGAGGTTGAGAGAATGAAGGGAGTGGTGCAGCTGGCCCGACTGGTGGGTCAACAGATCTGGCACCGGGTCCAGATGCCAAGGCTGCTCCAACAGGTAATGATGGAGGAACGGAAACCATATCTGCCGAGGCCAGTAAGGGGCAATGAGGATCATTGTAACTCTCAAGGCGATAGCTTTCTGAATTAATTGAGATATCAGTGGAAAAGGGGGAAAGCATACAGAAGTCCCCGGGGCCAATCGTGGACTAGAGCGTCTCTGGTGGGATGGAATGGTAACGGGAAGAGAGTGAAGAAGTCGTGACACTTGCTGTTTTGGGGAGTAGCAAAAAGATTGCAGCAAGGCTGGCCCCATCTTTGGAAGACTTCTTCCAGCACTGATTTCTTTAGAGACCACTCATGGGGCATGAGAATGGCCCTGCTCAACTTGTCCGCAATCACGTTGGACTTCCCGGGAATGTGTGTTGCTATCAGAAAACACTGAGAAGAAATCGCCCACTGCCAAAGTCTGAGTGCCTCTTGACATAAGGGGTAGTATCTGGTTCCGCCCTGTTTGTTGATGTACCACACTACGGACATGTTGTCCGTCTGAATTGCAATAGTCCCTGTGAGAAGAGAGTCCTGAAGGGCTTGCAACGCTAAAAGCACTGCTCTCATCTCTAAGACATTTATGTGCAAGTGGCATTCGAAAGGTTGCCACGTGCCCTGGACTGTCCTGCCCTGATAATGCCCCCCCCACCCGATCAGGAAGGCGTCCGTTGTCACCATGGCGACTGGGGGGGGAGGAATGAAAGGTCTGCCATGGAGAACTTGAGGTGATGTGATCCACCAGGACAGGTGATTCTTGCATGATTGAGTTATTAGTATGATGTGAGACATCGGGAGCTGTTGGAAGGACCATTGAGTAAACAGCATCCACTGGAGGATCCTCATGTGGAAACGAGCTAAGGGGAGAAGGGTGATAGTAGCTGCCATTAGTCCTAATACCTTCAAGACTACCCTGGCTTTGACCTTGTTGCACTGTAATAGAAGGTAAACTTGTTTGCGGATATCTAACACTATTTGTTCTGTAAGTCTGGCGGAAAGATTGAGTGTGTCTAAGGTGGCGCCTATAAAGGTAATAGATTGACAAGGCAGATTTTTCGAAATTTATTGAAATGCCTAGAGCTTGGCAAGTTTGGATGGTGAAGTCTCTGGATAGAAGCAGTTGATGTCTGGTGGTGGCGGTAAGGAGCCAGTCGTCTAAATATGGAAACACCTGGAATCCTTGACGTCTCAAGTGAGCCGTGACCACTGCCATGCATTTGGTAAACACACGGGGGGCTGTAGTGCGACCAAAGGGCAGGGCTCTGAACTGGTAGTGACTGGCTCCCAGCCTGAAGCAGAGAAACCTCCTGGAGAGTCTGTGCATTTTGATATGGTAGTACGCATCCTGAAGGTCTATCGAACACATCCAATTGTCCTGACCCAAGAAGGGTAGAATGGACTGTAGCGTGACCATCCGGAATTTTGTTTTTTTGATATAATTGTTTAACTTGCTGAGATCCAGTATAGGTCTCCAGTCCCCTGTTTTTTTTGGTACCAAAAATAATTTGGAGTAGATTCCGGATCCTTGTGGTCTGCTGGGACTGGTTGGATAGCTCTTTTTGACAGCAGCTTTGATATTTCTAGTGCTGCTTGTTCCCTTAGACTGGGTGGAACATCTGGAAGGGATCCTTTGGGTTGGGATAGGATGTGAATAAAGGGAATTTTGTAACCCTCGGATATGATTAACTGTACCCATTTGTCTTGTGTGAGGGAAAGCCAGGCTTTCGGGTACAGTGATAATCTTCCCCCGACTGCCTCCGAAGGTGGACAGCCGGGCAGCTCCTCAGGGATGCTGAAAGGGTTTATCAGAGAAAGTTTCTCTGCTACCCTGGTTTTGCGGACCTCCTCTGCCCCTAGGGCGGCGTCTATTGTTATTCCCCCCTCTGCCTCTAGAGGGGAATAGACCTTGTGCGTCAGATGAGGCTCCCTGAGGTTTGCGGAACCACACCCCCCCCCCTCTGACCTTTTGGATAAGGTCTAGAAGGGGTAGAAAAACTGACTCCCACGGCAGAGAGAGTCTTACCTTCCACCTCGCACCTAGTCAATGTATCCTTCACCTGAGGACCAAACAAAGTTGAGCTATCAAAGGGGGAATTGAGGAAGGACGCCTTGAAAGGGTCCGCAAAATTGCAAAGCCGCATCCAGCCGTGACGTTGTAAAGCTACACCTGTGCCTGCGGCCCTACTCGCCCCATCAGCAGCATATGAGATAAGCCGCATGGAGGAGTTAACAATCGAATTCAGGGTTGCCAACTGGGAGTTCATTTTGTCTTGCAACCCCTCAGCTGTTGGATCCTGTAGAGCCTCACCCATATCCTTGAGCAAATCTCTCTGGAGACGGGTGAAGTGACACAAGTAGTTCAGCGACCGCATTGAAAAGGTTGCTGATGAAAACATCCGCTTACCGTACCTGTCCATGGTCCCAGACTCCTTATTAGGAGGATGGACAGGTAACGAAGGATCGGCTAACTCCTTCTTAGTAGCTGCGGCCACCACCATGGCATCAACAGAGACACCTTTAGATAGAAACTCTTTCTCCTTAGGGGCAGTAATAAATTTTGACGGCCTCCTTGGGGTAGGTTCCACTGAATCAGGGGCCGTCCAACCTTCCTTGCCACCACTTACATAAGGGGGTCAAAGGGTGGGGACACCCAGGAGGTGGAAGGGCGAGAGCCAAATGCCTCAAGGTAAACTGACTCGTCCTCTGAAGGGTTAAGGACGGGCCAGTTCCCCCTCTGTTTCAGGATTTCAAGGATGTCAGCAAAGGAGACATCCTCAGAAGGGGACCTAGGGGAACCTTCAGATTCCTCCAAGTCAGTGTCAGAGGTGATAGACTCAGGGGAGTCAATGTGCTTCCTCTTGCACTGTCTCTTCCGAGGGGGTTCTCCTACCAGATCAGGAGAGGCCTCGGAAGAGGAGGAAATTCCCAATGGGGAAACTTGAGAAGCTGGCTCTCTGCGGTCTGATACAAGGGGATGGGTAGAAATCACCGCAGGCACTGAAGAGGGAGGAGCTGACGGAGCTGACTGTGGGGTAGACACTGGGTCTAGCATGCTCCGCATGACCTCGAAGGCGCCCCCATCAGGCAAGGCCAGAGGTCCCCGCTCCGAGGAGACAAGGACCCCCCCGGCACCGACAGGGACGGCTCCGAGGCCGATGTTGGAGCCGAACTCACCAGTGCCGACGCTCCGAGAGGGAGAACGGGGTCGGACAAGGGGCCGATGCCACTCGCCCCCTCGGAGCCGACGAGGGAAGCTCGGCGCCGAGATCCCGCCAATGAGGAAATCGGAGCAGACGACGGAGCCGAAAGGGAAGGTATCGGCTCCAAAGCACCAACAGCCACGGCTCCGATGAGCCCCGGCTACGAACTCAAAGGAGTCGGAGGAGGAATAAAATCAGGGATGGAAATAGCCGCTGACTGCTGAGTAGGGCTATGCAGCATCTGGGCCAGTGCCTCGGACTTGAGCAGTCTACTCACCACCCTTTGTAAATCATGGTCGGACAGCCTGGAGGACCGAGAGGAATGAGACCTATGGCTCCGCTACGACAGAAGAGGGGATCCCGGAGCCGAATGGACGGAGCCGATAGAAGGGGACCTAGACTTCTTCTTTGATGGTGGCTCCGATAAGCCTATTGGAGCCAACTGAGTCTTGTCAACCTTGGCTCCAGCCAGAGCCGAGGTAATGGTATGAGATTTGGAAACATCGGCTCCAGCCGGAGCCGATGTCGAAGCCGTTTTAATGCTTCCAGGGGTCGGCTCTGAAACTGGAGCCGACGGTCTGGAAGTCTTAGAAGGCTTCCTCGACGGAGACTGGGTCGGGGGGCCTTCAGGCTTTAAAAGCCACGTAGAATCAACTTATTTTTGTGTTCCTGCAGGACTCTAGGGCTGAATGCATGGCACACAGCACATGAGTCCTGCAGGTGCAAAGGTCCCAGGCAATATACACAAGAAGTGTGACCGTCTGTCAGAGACATTTTCTGACAGCACGAATCACACTTCTTGAAGCCTGAGACCTTGGAGTCTTTAGACATCCTAAACAGCTGAGTGAAGAAAAACACAAACACAACACACAGACACACCCTTAACCAAAATAAAAATCCAGTCACACTGAAGGACTAGGGAAAGGAGAGGGAGAGGGCCAAAGGCCTAAAAGTTAAGAAGGGAATAAAAAGGGAATTCTAACACATGAGGGGACCCGATTTAAACTAATGGAATACTTTAAATAAAAACTAAACTAAATAGGAAAAAATTAGGGGTTGAAATTGAAGTTTTTGAACAAGAAAACTTACTAACCTGCCAGAGCCGGTAAAAGAAGCACCTCGTCAGCTAAGCGGCAAACGAGATCTGAGTAGTTACCGCCTAGCATTGTGGGATATAGGGGAGCCTTGCGCCGGTGGAATTAGCTCTCGAGCTTTAGTATTCGCCGAGTCGGAGCCGAGGATCGGCTCCGAACCCATCCAGCAAAAATGAAGGCGAGATTGACAACTTAACATGGGTAGTTACCTATTTATCCAGCTCTTAACACTGTGTATAATCTTTTTTTTTTTCAAAAATATTTTTATTAGTTTTAAAACTTTTACAAAAAAGAAATGAAAATAAATATAAGATAAGGGACTTGTAAGGTACATCAAACCAAGAAAAAGAAAGTAAAGTACATTCTAAATTAATACAAACAGTTAACAGCAAGTTTTGATTTATAGACGAGCAGTTATTGTAACAAGTACCTTACTCCTGAACGGGTTAAACATTCACTAGGGTGCCCCAGAAAAACATAATACAAACAGAAATCAGGCCTCCCAAGAGGAGGATAACTATAATCAGATAACATACTATTATATAAAGTATAAACTATTAACTATTTTGGGGTACACCACCTAAAGTAAACTATACATGTCCTAAAAACCTATTTACACCATATTTACAATATATTTACATCATGGATGTCAGAGGACCACTCCCAATAAAATGACATAACACAATTAGTACAGTGTAATGTCTACATTATCAAATAATTTTGGACCGTACCTAGTACAAAAAGGATCCAGCTTGGAATGCAAATGTATAAGAAAAAAAAATGCTGGATTTTACTTATTCTGGATTAGATCAAAGAGATTTTCCCAATATTTTTGAAATAATTCTTTTTCTTTTTGCTATTCGTGCACATTTTGTGCGCTGATATATATTTTATTGCCATATCCCTAAAGTTTTCCCATGAAATTGCTGAGGGGTTGATCCAATTTTTAGCAATGAAATATTTAAGGAGAGCACAAACTGAGACAAGAACATGATGGCGAATACCTTTGATTTGAATAGGAACAATATTAAGGATCATAGTTTGCCAACAAAATGTAGTTTTCTCATACCCCATTTTTTCTAATTGAATTCTGAGGGAGCACCAGAGTTTATAGATGGTCTTACAACTCCAGAACATGTGTATTACATCAACATGAGGGAGAGTGCAGAAAGGACATGTTAAGTTTTTATTACATCCAAATTTTTGTAAAACAACTGGGGTGTAGTAAGAGTTATTACTTATCATTAGCTGTGTGTAAATTAGATTTTTGAAGGGGGTCAAGTTTAGTGTATTTCTGATTGCTTCATACTTAAGAGTCGCTAGAGATTTCATCCTGTATTGAATCCCAGTATTTGGAAAATAAAAATGAATAACTAAGTATAGTGGACGACACAAGTTTATAAGTATGTGAGATCATTTTGTTTTTAGGGAGAGCGAATTGATGATTGATTGTGTTAATTGAATATCTTGTTCCATAACTCTGTATTTAAGGAATTTTTGTTTTATAAGTGAGCTGAGTTGTCTTAAAATAGGGTCATATTTATTAGGAGCCCCAAATAAAGTTTTAACCTCTGCTGCATTTTTTGTTCTATAAAAATGCCAGACTGTAGCCTTCTTGATAATAGGTAAGTTTGATAGGTCAATCATTTTATTATTGATTTTTAAATTTGGATTCAGATGTATGGGTTGAAGAATGGAGCTTGTATTTTGCAAATTAAGGGATTTCATCTGATCATGAAAAATAAGAATTTTGTTTTTTAGAAGAGGCAAAAATTTAATGTTAAATTCACCAACAGGCATGAGAAAGGGGATAGATTGAGGATTAATTTTGAATGAACGTGTATAGTTATACCAGATCTTGACCCATATTGGAGACCAAGATTCGTCATACGGATCATAACTTGCTATTTTTATTAACCGACTTGCGGTAATTATTTGATAATAAAGACTGAAATCTGGAAGACTTAATCCACCCTTAGCATTTGGGATGGTTAATTTCCTATATGCTATTCTGGTTGATTTAGGGAACCATAAGAATTTAGAAATAGTGGTCTCCATTTTACGAAAGAAGTTTTTTGGAATATTAAGAAAAACAGAGTTTAAATGGAAAAGAATTCTAGTTAGAATATTCATCTTGATAATAGCAGATTTTGATAACAGTGAAAGGTTAATATTTTTCCATCTGGTTAGATCATTGTTTATTTGATCACAAACTTTATAAAGATTAGTTTTCATACGTTCTTGATGAGAGTGTGTGAAGTTTATACCCAGATACTTTACTGAATATTTAAGAAGTATGTCAGAAAGGGGGAAGTAGTATTCTAAATGCTTCTTAGGATTCAAAGGAAAACAGGATGATTTGGTGGGGTTAAGCTTATAGTTAGCAACTTTAGAAAAGAGGTGAATAGAGTTTTGAATTTTCTGGAGGTCTGTGTTAGGAAGCTCAAAGTAAATGTTAAGGTCATCTGCAAACGCCGAGTACTTTATTTCGATGTTATAGATTTTTGGGATATGATGATAGGTCATCTGTTTGATCCAGATAAGAAAAGGTTCAAGATACAAGTTAAAAAGATAGGGAGATAGCGGACACCCCTGTCTGGTGCTATTTGTAATTTTAATAGGATCTGATAATGTTTTATTTATATAAAGGGACGTAGAGACATTTTTATACATCATCCTAATAGTATTAATGACCATATCCGGGAAATTAAAGTATTCCATTGTTACATATAAGAAGTTGAGATCCACATTATCAAAGGCCTTAGTTGCATCTAACGTTAAAGTGTATCTTGGATGATTATCCTTTTCAGGGAACATTAATAATGTATGCAAAGTGAGAATATTATCACAAAGTTGTCTTTGCTTTATAAAACCCAATTGCTTTGGAGAAATAATTGACGCCATCACTTTCTGAATTCTATTTGCAAAAATGGTAGATAAAAGTTTCATATCTACATTTATAAGGGCAATAGGCCTATAGTTAAGAGGGTTTGATTTGTCAGAGTTCGGTTTCATGATGAAAATAGTTTTGGAATTATTCATATACTTGTCCGTAATCCCTTCTGATATGATATGATTATACATGCTAAGTAGGATTTGTGTAAGATTACTGCAGAAAATTTTGTAAAATTCACCTGTAAATCCATCACGGCCTGGCGCCTTATTAGGTTTCAGTTTTTTAATAGCTGCAGTTATTTAATTTAGTGTTATAGGGGCTTTTAACTGGGTAATTTGTGTGGAAGATAGTTTTGGGACATTAAGCTTATTGAGGATGTCTATGTATTGTTCTTTTTGGAATTGAGTTGTGGGATTGTAGATTTCCGTGTAAATATCTACAAATGAATTTACAATATCACTATTTCTATACAGGATTTTCCCTTTGTACTTTATGTCCTTTATATAGTTTGGTCCTTCTTTGATATTTATTAGTCTTGCTACAGTCTTGCATGGAGTTTGAGCCAATTCTGAGTATCTGTGTAGAAGCTTTAATTCAGTCAAAGAGTAGTTTTGTTGGTGAAGAAATATATTTCCTTCTGAATTCCGTGAAGCTTAATTTCCAAATCAGGGGAAAAATCTTTTTGCAGTTCTGCGTCAATTTTTTTTTTAACTCTTTTGTGAGGTTATTAATGTACAGACTCTCTTTCTTTTTATAATAAGATGCTTTCTGGATAAGTATTCCTCTAATGACAGCTTTAGCCATTGCCCATTGTATATCTAAAGGGATATTGGAAAGCAATGATTCAGCCTGTGTTTTAGATATTCATTAACCTCCTGCAAAACGTCATTTTTTTCAGAATGTTACTATTTAGTGACCAAGTGAAAATCTTACTGTCATAACTGCATTTTTGGTTAGGGTTAATGCCAAGTGATATATTCGAATGATCAGATATAGATCTGGCTTCATGAGCAAAATTAGCAATTTTAGTCGAGAAAGCATCTGAGATCAGGTAATAATCAATCCTAGACCAAACCTTATGTGAGGCCAAATAGAAAGTGAATTTATTAGACTCCCTGTCAATCTCAGATATTAAAAAAGGGTCAACTAAATTAAAACTATTCATCAAATCTTGAACAGAAGCAGTTATTTGGATTGGCTGTTTTCTGTTCTTATTCGAGCTATCATTTGATGGATCAATAAGAGCATTCCAGTCGCCACCGATAATGAAGAAATGATCATGGTATGGAAGTAGCAGATTATGTATTAACACTGTGTATAATCTTACAGAAAGGATGCAGAGTTCACAAGAGATAAAAGTTGGTGCCATCTGAAGTAGGTCTTCCCTGAAAAAGGCTCAAATGAATGTTTAACCAAATAATGTCAGTATTGTTTTGGCAGATGTAGCCTGAAGCTAGCATGATTCACTGGGGAACCATTGCAGTATATAGTTAATTATTCACTCAGTGTCCTCTTTATTCTTCCCCGTCTTCCTGGTAGGAGTTGTGTGTTATAATATGTGTTAAGAACTTTGGCTTTATCTTTCATTAGGTAGAAATTATTTTAAGAAAATATAAGTAAATATATTTTCCTGATTTGGGGCTTTTCCCCCAATTCTGTGTTTGCTCTGTCCGTAATTCTATACATAAAAGTTTAAATGTTTTAAGTGTGGTACTTTTCAGATACATTTAAATGCACTGATAAAATGGTCTTTTTTATATTTATCCAAATGGCTTTTTTCCAGACATTAAAAAAGAAACTGTCAAAAGAAGCTGGACACAAAGTATGTGTTTTCAGCTGAAATATATACCATGGATATAAAAAGTGAACACACCACTGGTACAGTGCTAAGTTTTTGTGATATAAAAAAATGTGACCACAATAAATCATTTCAAAATGTTTCCCACCTTTAATGTGACCTATTCAGTTGAAAAACAAACAAATCTGTTAGGGGAAAAATATAAAAAAAATATATATTCCAATAAACTGATTGCTTAAGTGTGCACACCCTAAACTAATACTTTGTGGAACCACCTTCTGATTTAATTACAACATTCAGTCTTGGGTACACACCTGCCATCAATTAAAGATGCTGTAACAAGGACTGCTAGTACTTAATACATCAGCAAAATCAGCAGGACTCACTTGATTTTACATGAAGGAATAACTGATTGCTATAGTAGCTGAAGTTAGATATCCTATTCATATGAGCCTAAACTAAGCATTGTGGTCTCACTATAACAATAGTTTTATTTCACAAAAGAAATATAGTTTTAGTCTGGTGGTAGGGGGACATATGCATCATAAATGAGGCATGTTGATTGCTGTACTGAGACCTCATTTACAAAAAGGACTTGCTTTTTCTAGAGTAAAGGAAGTTGTAAACCTGTAGCTACACAACACACAGACATAACTAAAGAACTAAAAACTACCACTAGCCCCTAACTGCTACCCCCTGAATTCATAAAAGCAGCTGCCATCTGAATAGCTTGTTCATACTTCTAACTTGGAAACAAACAGTTCTGCTGTGCATATTTAGTGTAGGAAAAACAGTGTGTTAATAGGTTAAAAGCAGAGTGTCTCATCTAAGTTATGTGCCTAGCACCAAAAAAGTAAATCAGTGAACCCCGACTTGTCAAAAAACATAAAGTTAAATTAGCTCACTGATAAAATGAGTGTCACGTCCCAACAGTCCGTAATCAGCATAAATCTCTATTTTTCATCTACGGACTAGTAGATGAAAGCGCTTAACATTGGTGAAAAATAAAGAGATTTATGCTGATTACGGACTGTTGGGACATGACACTCATTTTATCAGTGAGCTAATGTAACTTTCTGTTTTTTGATAAGTTATGTGCCTCTGAAAGCACATTCTTTTTTGGTCCTTTCAAGACACTTGAAACAATAGCTGCTGCAGCATGTATGCATTCTTTCATGCCTGCTATACTCTCAAAGATTTAGTGTGCTATTTTGCAGAGATTAGTATCTGACCTGTCCTCAACAGAACATTTCAGGATAAATGGCAGACTCACTGCACAGATATAGCAGAAAACAAAATTAAACTTGTGTGATAGAGGAAAGAGGTTTGGAAACAGAAAAAAATGCTGCAGATGATTGAGGCAGACAAACTATACAAACTATATGATGCACAAGCAGTTTTCATGGAACGATATTGTGGACATCCCTGTACTCCTCCCTTATCAGACCCATTATCGAGTACAATGCCCCCTTTGGCATGTACCTTGCCAAGCACATGCAGCAGTTGGAGAAACCACAGAGGTTCCTGACCAGGAAAATCCAGGGTCTCAAACAGCTATCCTATACAGATAGACTAAAAGCCCTGTCCCTCTACTCAGTCTCATAAAGACTGCTCAGAGGTGACCCATGTCTGGCATACAAGGCCATTTCAGACCCAGACTTGATGGAGTTGTTGCATATCAGTAAAACAAACTCCTCTCACACAATCTTCACGTAAGGCCTTAACTTGGCCTGTGACATTACTAGAACTTGTTGGCAGGATACATTTGTGTCCCAAAGACTCCCCTGTCTGTGGAATAAACTCCCTCTCCATGTCAAGCAGAGTACCTCTCTAGCCCTCTTTAAGAGGAACCTAGATGACTGGATGGGAAAGAGAAAATACACCCCTGGGATCTCACCTGTATCCCTGCTGGACAGGGGGAAAAGGTGCTGACTTTGAGGAGCCATAGGTGAAATTCTTAGCTAGGCTTATAAGGGCCTCTAGGCCAATAGCCTAGTATCATCCTATGAACCTATGAACAAATGTTTCCTGGAATTTGTTGAAACTGAGACTGTTTTTGGAACTGTTTATGTGCAGAAATATGCTGATACTAAAACTGAGACTGATTTTGGTAAAAGCAGTAACCCATAAAGTGCATCAGGCACTGCAGTCACATGAATGGATAAATAAGTAAGTCTGTCAGTTGGCGCAGTGGTTCATAGGTTGGTACTAGACTATCAGCCCTAGGGCCTATACAAGCCTAGCCATAATTCCCTGGCTATTTCTTCCCACATTATTTACTTCCCTGGACCCCTGTCTAGCAGGGCGACTGACGTGATCCCCGGGGTGAATTTCCTTTATCCCATCCAATCATCAAGGTTCCTTTTGAAGAGGACCAAAGAGGCACTCTGATTGACATGTATGGGCAATCTATTCCAGAGTCTGGGGAGTCTCTGGGTCAGGAACCTATCCCTCCAGCATGTTTTGTTTATTGTGATGACAAGGTTTAGATCCCTGGAGAGTGTGGCTCTGAGGGATTGGGATTTCTTTAAGTGTAGCATGTCCAACAGCTCTGGGTTTGACATGGCCTTGTATGTTAAGCAAAGATCGCCTCTGAGTAGACAATATGCGACAGAGTATAGCTGGAGTTTTTTAAGGCGGTCAGCATAGGGCATCTGCTTTAGGCCTGTGATTCTTTTAGTGAGGTATTTTTGCGGCCTTTCCAGTTGCTGCAGATGTCTTGAGAGGTACATACCAAATGGGACATTGTATTCTATAATGGGTCTAATGAGGGATGAGTACAGTGGGACAATGACCTCCTTTTTTCTGGCTGAAAAGCCCTTAGTGATGAGGTGTGCCACATAGAAGGATTTCCTGACTGTTGTGGCGATGTGGTTATCAAAGGTGAGACCACTGTCCACCTGTGTCCCTAAGTCTCTTATCACACTTTTGGTGTTTAGTGTACTGCCACCTATAAGGTAATTCACGGATACATGTTTTTTTCCCAAAGGGGATAACTATACATTTCTTGGCATTGAGCTTGAGCCCATGGCTCTGGCACCAAGCATCTGTTTCTGTAAGGCCCTTTTGTAGAGTATCCACATCATTTGGGGATTCAATAATGGCTCCCAGTTTGCAGTCATCTGCGAACTTTGTTATCCAGAGTCCCTTAGTGTTGGCCTGTACTTCAGAGAAGTAGATGCCAAACAAGAGCGGTCCCAGGACTGAACCCTGAGGTACTCCACTTGTCACTTGTCTGGAGCTGGATTTGGAGTCGGCTACTTTTACAGTGTGGGTTCTATCAGTAAGCCAGTTAGCAACCCATTGGGTGATGTAGGGATTAATGCCCAGCTTAGTAAGTTTATCTATGATTCCAGAGTGGGGGATGGTGTCAAAGGCCTTGGCAAGGTCTAGATAGGCTGTGTGGACCACCTTACCCTTGTCCATGGCTCTGGAGACTGATTCAAAGAGGTCAATCAGGTTCAGGAGACAAGATCGGTTCTTCACGAACCCAAACTGGGTGGGGTCCGGTGTTTGAAGGTTGCCAATGTCTTTGTTTATAAGTTCCATGATAATACGCTCCATGGCCTTGCAGATAAGGCTTGTCAGACTGATGGGACGGTAGTTTCCGGGATCTAAGGTGGATCCCCCCTTGTGGAGTGGGATAACTGTAGCTCTGCGCCACTCAGTGGGCACGAAACCTGAGGTGAGGCTATGATTAAACATGACACTTAGGTGAGGTGCCAGTTCATATTGTAGTTCATGTAGTACACAGCCCGGGATGTCATCTGGTCCCATGGATGCTGTATTCTTAGCTTTGGAGAGTGCTTTTTTTACCTGTGTGGCTGTAATTACCAGGATTTGGCAATCTTCCGGAATTGAGATGGGCCATTTAGGGGGTGAGAGGGGGGGTGAAGTTGGCATTGAATCGATCTGCCAGGATATTGGCAATATCCTTTGGATCAGTATATTTAATGCCATTCTGTTTTAGCTCAGAGCAGATCTAAGCATTGCCATTTAGATTCTGGACATTGTTATAGAATGCCTTGTGGTTGTCTTTGGAATCTTTGGCAATTTTATTTTCGTAACTAACTTTGGAGGATTTTATGAGGGATCTCAGTTTCTTACATTCAAAGGGGATCCAGTATCTGTCTGCCTGGGATGACATGATTGACAGACCACGATGCTTTGCCAGAGATGGTCTGCACCTGTCGCCCCTGGGATTCAGGTTACTGGCTAAGGCTCTTGCCACCCCTATAGTGCCTTTTTTAGGCAAACTTCAAAGGACAAAACCACCACCGTAACAGGTACAAGCATGCAAAATCTGAAGGTAATGCTACTCAATGCTAGAAGTCTAAACCTCAAAATGCACTCTCTCGAGGCACTCCTAAAAATGGAGAACATCGATATCTGTGCAGTAACTGAGACCTGGTTCAAGGCTCCAGAGAGCACCCCTGCAATACCAGGCTACAACTCTTACCACACTTTTCGGTCACCAAACCAGGACCGAAACACTAAAGGTGGAGGAGTGTCAATATTCACCAAGGATATTCACACCACCAGGCTAGTTGGCCAACACAATGTGTCTGAAATTCTCCAAGTGCAACTAACACTAGGTAAGACTGCAATCCAAATTGTAGCTTGCTACAGATCCCCCACCATACCCCAAGATTCTCACTACACCTTTCTAAACATACTGGAAAATATTAAGATAGAACACAACACCCTAATACTGGGTGATTTTAACTACCCTGCCATTAACTGTGAAAACTACTCATGTCCCAACACCTTTGCGCAACGGTTCTTGGAATTCATAAATTCCAATGCCCTGGATCAACTAATCCATAGTCCCACCAGGGGCTCCAATATCCTAGACCTGGTCATTACCAACATGGGAAATCAATGCTCCATACCTATGGTCACCCCCTCGTTAGTCAGGTCTGACCATAAGCTAATCACCCTTAACATCCACATCCCACCCCCATCCCCCAGTAAAGAAACCACCATAAAAAACTTCTCCAAAGCCAACTTCATGCTACTCAAGTCAGAAGTGACAAACTTCATAACACGCATGCAGATGGGAACTGAAAGTTCAACTGCTGAATCCTACACTAAGGCACTGTACGAGCACATCCACTCATGCATGAATCGTGCCATCCCAAATAGAACCAAAATGCTCTCATCCAAAAAAAGGAAGCCAATCTGGTAGTCCCCTGCCATAAACAAACTTTACAACAAAAGGAAGAAACTTTTGCAGAAAAGAGGAAAATCCCAGGATGCAAAACTCCTTACTAGCCTCAGTAAGAAACTGAGATGCCTCATAAAATCCTCCAAAGCTAGTTACGAAAATAAAATTGCCAAAGATTCCAAAGACAACCACAAAGCATTCTATAACTATGTCAAGAATCTAAATGACAATGCTCAGATCTGCTCTGAGCTAAAACAGAATGGCATTAAATATACTGACCCAAAGGATATTGCCAATATCCTGGCAGATCGATTCAGTGACAAGTTCACCCCCCTCTCACCCCCTAAATGGCCCATCTCAATACCGGAAGATTGCCAAATTCCAGTAATAACAGCCACACAGGTACAAAACGCACTCTCTAAAGCCAAGAATACAGCATCCATGGGACCAGATGACATCCCGGGCTGTGTACTACATGAACTACAATATGAACTGGCACCTCACCTAAGTGTCATGTTTAATCATAGCCTCACCTCAGGTTTCGTGCCCACTGAGTGGCGCAGAGCTACAGTTATCCCAGTCCACAAGGGGGGATCCACCTTGGATCCCGGAAACTACCGTCCCATCAGTCTGACAAGCCTTATCTGCAAGGCCATGGAGCGTATTATCATGGAACTTATAAACAAAGACATTGGCAACCTTCGAACACTGGACCCCACCCAGTTTGGGTTTGTGAAGGGCCGATCTTGTCTCCTGAACCTGATTGACTTCTTCGAATCAGTCTCCAGAGCCATGGACAAGGGTAAGGTGGTCCACACAGCCTATCTAGACCTTGCCAAGGCCTTTGACACCATCCCCCACTCTGGAATCATAGATAAACTTACTAAGTTGGGCATTAATCCATGTCACCCAATGGGTTGCTAAATGGCTTACTGATAGAACCCACACTGTAAAAGTAGCCGACTCCAAATCCAGCTCCAGACAAGTGGAGTACCTCAGGGTTCAGTCCTGGGACCGCTCTTGTTTGGCATCTACTTCTCTGAAGTATAGGTCAACACTAAGGGACTCTGGCTAACAAAGTTTGCAGATGACCGCAAACTGGGAGCCATTATTGAATCCCCAAATGATGTGGATACTCTACAAAAGGGCCTTACAGAAACAGATGCTTGGTGCCAGAGCCATGGGCTCAAGCTCAATGCCAAGAAATGTATTGTTATCCCCTTTGGGAAAAAACATATATCCATGAATTACCATATAGGTGGCAGTACACTAAACACAGAAAGTGTGATAAGAGACTTAGGGACACAGGTGGACAGTGGTCTCACCTTCAATAACCACATCGCCACAACAGTCAGGAAATCCTTCTATGTGGCACACCTCATCACGAAGGGCTTTTCATCCAGAAAGAAGGAGGTCATTGTCTCACTGTACTCATCCCTCATTAGACCCATTATAGAATACAACGCCCCATTTGGTATGTACCTCTCAAGACATCTGCAACAACTGGAAAGGCCTCAGAAATACCTCACTAAAAGAATCACAGGCCTAAAGCAGATGCCCTACACTGACCGCCTTAAAAAACTCCAGCTATACTCTGTAGCATATCGTCTACTCAGAGGCGATCTCTGCTTAACATACAAGGCCATGTCAAACCCAGAGCTGTTGGACATGCTACACTTAAAGAAATCCCAATCCCTCAGAGATACACGCTCCAGGGATCTAAACCTTGTCATCACAATAAACAAAACATGCTGGAGGGATAGGTTCCTGACCCAGAGACTCCCCAGACTCTGGAATAGATTGCCCATACATGTCAAGCAGAGTGCCTCTTTGGACCTCTTCAAGAGGAACCTTGACAATTGGATGGGAGAAAGGAAATTCACCCCAGGGATCACGTCAGTCGCCCTGCTAGACAGGGTTCCAGGAAAGTAAATAATGTGGGAAGAAATAGCCAGGGAATTGTTATGGCTAGGCTTGTATAGGCCCTAGGGCTGATAGCCTAGTACCAACCTATGAACCTATGAACCTATTACTGAGGCTGGTAAGGAAGTTTTTTGCATCCTGGGATTTTCCTCTTTTCTGCAACAGTTTCTTCCTTTTGTTGCAAAGTTTGTTTATGGCAGGGGACCACCAGATTGGCTTCTTTTTTTTGAATGAGAGCATCTTGGTTCTATTTGGGATAGCACGATTTATGCATGAGTGGATGTGCTCGTACAGTGCACTCAGGCTGTGAGCTGTAGGTCATGTGGTGCAAGGTTTGAGTCCCTCAGCCCTTATTTGCCTATTGTGTGGCACTGAAGTTAGCTAACCAGCCATTGCTTCCAAGTTTCCCTGAAAAAGGATTGTGGTCGCACTTGACTAACAAATGGGCATTATTAAGGGACTGTATGACGAAACATTGTAGATAAGAATTATTTAATAATTGTGAAGATAGTATGCAATTCAGTGAGGGATATCAAAGTGAAAACTGCAAGGTAACCCCCTCCCCATTGTGAAACAAGTTAATCTACTATATCCGACTTTGTTTAATAGAATATGGCATATTTCTTATTGCAACTTTAGACTTAGAAGCAGACATTTCAGTGTTAAGCAATATAGTATAAATTGATAAGTATTCTGATAAAGTTTCTAGCTTATCAGACTTCCTGCAAGTACTTTGAAATACCCATTTTCTTAGAAAACTAGAAATAGATCTTTCAAATCAGTCAGCTGCTAGAATTTCCCAAATGTTCACTTTACTACTGCTATCAAGTTCTAACTCTAACTATAAAGATGTTTTATTGGCATTGCAGTGAGCACAGACCATGGGTACTGTGATTACTATTTGTACCTAGAAAAGCAGCACACAGAAAACATTGCTGGCTCTATGTCACAGTAAAAGAAATTCATACAACAGCACTTTTTTTGTGAACGAATCAGTATTGCACTGGGTGTTTTACAATTTACATAACTCTACTTTTCAAGTATCTTCTTTCATCTTCTCCATTCCAAACAAAAACAATTTACCCATACACATACTGCCATTCAAAATATTAAGAAAAACAACAGTGCACCACTATGAACCAACAGTGATAACAGTAATTGTGACCACAAAATGAAAGAGATGCAGTCACCAGTTTAGAAAAAAATACAGTTTAGAAAAAAATATATATTTCATGTAGTAATCATCAGCAAAAGGAATTCTTTATAACGTAGCAGAACCCATGCTATTCATGATTTCTAAAATGTATTTTTATTTATTGTTTTTGTTGACTGGGAAAGTCTGACTAGGTGGAAAATCCTTTTTCAGTGCAAGCCCAGGGAAAAAAGCTCCACAAACTAGAGAAAAGGTGGCATGTATGCATGCATGCATGCATACATACATAGTGTGATGAATCATTCTAGCATGTTTCAATGAGAAAAAAAACGATTGTTTGAGCATACAATAGCGACAAAACAAAACATTGATATGATGTATATGAACAGTTATCATACAAACACATTCTAATCCAGGTAATACAAGGATATAAAAAATCATTCAAAGGTAGATCAGAATGAGTACACTAACAAGGTTTAGATCAATAGTTTTTTTTTTATAACAGCAGGCTAGTGGTAAAGTGAACTTTCATAGTAATGTAAAGTTTTAGAAAGTGTGGTAGATTTATGTGGCCAAAAAGATATAGTAAAGGATAAGACAGAAGATTAGTAGTCAAATAGTCATTTTAGAGCAGGATTTCACTAAGGTATGACACCTTATCAACAGTAACATTGTCATCATTTAAACTTCCTGCTGAACTCAAATAAGGGTAATCCTTTTAAGGATTTAGAACTCCAATATCAGAAGTTAAAACGGTAACTTAGAAATCACTGCAGTCACTAGAAAAAACACACCAATCCTCAAAATCACTTTCTAGTACTGAACTGATAGTTTTGGTGAAATGCCTAACTAAAGGTCAGAGGGCACTCCACAGAGAATTACATGGAGGCATAGCATCACACAAATAAAAATAGCAAGAAAAGAAAAAAAATATTGCAAATATTGAAAAAATTATGGTAAAACCACAGAAGAAGGCTTTACAACATTAAAACAACTATGTAGGTAAGAATAGTGACAAATCACTTTAATATCCTTAGCCAGACAATGCTTTGAAATATGTTTAATTGATCTCATGGGCAAAACTAGTACTAGTCTATGAATTATTGACCTAGAACAGCCTGGTTTCATTGATAAAATATCTTTCCTGAGTAATCTCATTAGCTTTTGTGAACAGATTGCAGTAGCCTTAGACCTTAGACTGGCATGGGGGTTATATATTTGGACTCTGCCAAAGCTTTTTACTAACTACCATTCCAAGTTATTCAGAAAAGTTTAACTAAATCTGACGTAAATTGTTGTTTTTAGATGGACTATGCAATGGCTGACTAAAAGAGAGCAATGTGTTAAAATTCAAAACACTCAATCTGAATACATTCCTGTTAGATCTGGAGCCTCACAAGACTCAGTTTTGTGACAAACCTTGATTAACATAGTTGTTTGTACAATACCAAGAAATAAAAACATTTGTATTCACAAATACTCTAGAGATCGTTTCATTATGCAAAATGTAACTGATGCTGATGATTTAAATGATTATCTGAAGTCATAGGGTGAATACCAACCATCACAGGGTTAAGGTTTTGTCTTGGTAAATGTAATATGTACTTTATTTAAAAAATCCAAGATACTCATCTTTAACACCAATGCATCTTAAGGAAGTTAATGAACAAAAAAAAAAGATTTTGGATTCATGCTAATTCAGTAAGTACTGCTATGAAGCATATAGGTTATCTGTTAAAAATATATTTCTACTAGGGAAGAAACATGTCTTACACTGATATATAAAACTTACATCAAGTCACTTCTTGAACATAATAATATATTCTTGAAACACAACTGTTTTTTGACAATGTTGTTAATGAATGTGTGACTGATGAATGCAGAAGGGGTGGACAACAGCTAATGAAGGATACTGAAGACAGATGTTTTTACAGAATACTGTATGAGATGCCCAGTTTCTTTCATGTCTTATGGATACCATAAATAATGCAAGGGGTGTTTGTGTTAAGAGGTAGTACTGGGTTACCAAGTGATGATGTGCTGCTATATAAATAGAAAAGAGTTCACTACTTTTTCGTTTTTTCCATTGGCTGCAACCAGATTACTCTGCATTAACCTGAATCTACGACAATGACCTTTCTCTCTGCTATTTCTGTTTGCTGTGGTCAGATCTGTACAGGAAGGGTTAACTTAAGGCCAT
The DNA here is from genome assembly GCF_019279795.1 of Protopterus annectens. Taxonomy (NCBI): domain Eukaryota; kingdom Metazoa; phylum Chordata; order Ceratodontiformes; family Protopteridae; genus Protopterus; species Protopterus annectens. Next base: position 1,879,301,190 of record NC_056729.1, on the reverse strand, counting down.
TGTACATCTACACGGTTTTTCAATATAACAATAGTTTAGTTTATGGTGTTAAATGGTTAGAAAACCTTCAAGTTGTTTGCATATTTGCATAATAATGTGTAAACCTGCCATCAAATTATTACGTTGCAGTAAGATTTCATGTCATATAACAAATGTATAAAAATATTTAAAACATTTAAAATGTAATGATACAAATAAAATAAATGTAATAAATGTATAAATAAATATATTGGCTGTTTTAAATACTTAAAAACTCTGTCTCAACAGCCCTGTTAAAATACATATTGAAAATACATGCCATAAATAAGGATTAAAAATATCCATTATCAATACGCTTAGCAAATACCTGTAAAAATGCGTATAAAAATGCATGTCAAAGAAATACATATTCAAAATACATTAAAAGTATACATCAAAATACGTGTTAAAAATACATGTTAGAAATAATTCATGTGCAAATCCAAAATGTGAACAAATAAACATTATAATTAGAGTTGTAATTATAATGTCAACATCTTGTTATATTGAAACTTAGAACTGTATGTTGCTAGTAGTTCTTTACTCAGGTATTCAACATAATCAGCACATAGGAGATTTTTAAAAAGTATTGTTTCTGGAAACAAAGAGTTAACTAACTGTGACAATTAAATAATTAAATGTTTAATTGATCACATGATTGCACATAACATTCTTGTATAAAAGGTCAAAGAAAATGGCTTATAACTTGTCTTGAAAAAGCCTGGGAGAGCCTGGGTGAAAGCGCTTGATTTATTGTGGTTTTACTTGTTCTTTGCTGTTTTAAAGTTAAATCTAAAATTAAAGTTTTCAAAGTAAAGAAGGAGCCTGAAGTTCGTGGATTTTATTGTCTATTACTCTGATAAGAACACAAGACAGGATTACATATCCTGCCAAATCCAGTTATCCCACTCCACAAGGGGGGATCCACCTTGGATCCCGGAAACTACCGTCCCATCAGTCTGACAAGCCTTATCTGCAAGGCCATGGAGCGTATTATCATGGAACATATAAACAAAGACATTGGCAACCTTCAAACACTGGACCCCAACCAGTTTGGGTTCGTGAAGGGCCGATCTTGTCTCCTGAACCTGACTGACTTCTTCGAATCAGTCTCCAGAGCCACGGACAAGGGTAAGGTGGTCCACACAGCCTATCTAGACCTTGCCAAGGCCTTTGACACCATCCCCCACTCTGGAATCATAGATAAACTTACTAAGCTGGGCATTAATCCCTACGTCACCCAATAGGTTGCTAACTGGCTTACTGATAGAACCCACACTGTAAAAGTAGCTGACTCCAAATCCAGTTCCAGACAAGTGACAAGTGGAGTACCTCAGGGTTCAGTCCTGGGACCACTCTTGTTTGGCATCTACTTCTCTGAAGTACAGGCCAACACTAAGGGACTCCAGATAACAAAGTCCGCAGATAACTGCAAACTGGGAATAAAATCCCGGTATATGTGAGGCAGAGCACCTCGCTGGCCTTGTTCAAGAGAAATCTTGACCAATGGATGGGAGATCGCAGATATACCCCAGGGATTACCTCAGTGTCACTGCTCAACAGAGGCACAGCAAAATAATGGGTATAGTTCCCCATACTAAAGGGGTGGCGTAAGCCACAAAACTATGGGCTAGGCTTGTAAATGCCCTCAGGCAGATAGCCTAGTATGAACCTATGAACCTATTATTGAATCCCCAAATGATGTGGATACTCTACAAAAGGGCCTTACAGAAACAGATGCTTGGTGCCAGAGCCAGGGACTCAAGCTCAATGCCAAGAAATGTATAGTTATCCCCTTTGGGAAAAAACATGTATCCGTGAATTACCATATAGGTGGCAGTATACTAAACACCGAAAGAGTCCCCACACTATGGAAGAGGTTCCCCATCAATTTAAAACAGAGTTCATCCCTGACCTTATTCAAACAAAACCTTGATAACTGGATGGAAAATCATAAATGTATCCGTGGTCTGGCCCCTATGTCCCTTATGGATTGAGACCATCAATAAGAAAAGTATTATCCTGACTAACACCCCCTCTGCAAATCCTTAGCTACTACCTACTAACATGCCTCCTGTTACTGTATGATACTTGGGACCCAAATGGTTTGGAGTGTGTGGCTAGGCTTGTAAGGGCTCTAGTGGTTGTTAGACTATTAACAACCAATGAACCTATAAACCAATCAAATAACAGGCATGCGAGCCAGCTTGTTAAGTGTGGCAAGTAAAGCTAAGTTTTTCTGCATAGCTGCCTAGCTTGAGCATTTTCTGGCTTGTTAAACTTGATTTCTGTATTAGTAGCTGTATTTAGAGCACAACCAAAAGCTGTTTGCTGAATTTCCTGTTTGCACTTAATTTTAAATCGTTTTTTTCTTAAAACTTGCATATTTTCTGTCCTTGACCTAACACTCTTGTGTGGGGTCATTTACTGCACTGTTATAACTTGATATTACTTGTGAACCTCTGCTATCTCTGTAAAAAAAAAAAATCTTGCTTTTTTCCCACTTTTCTGAGAGTTAAAAAAGTTCAGTTACAGGCTTGCTGTTCCTGAACTGTTTGAAAGTTTCTGTGAGGCCATTTTTGCTTGGCCTGAAGGAGGGTCTCTGTGTTCATCAGTGGCAGTGACTGACATTGAGCAGCTTCCTGCCCCGTAGAGGTGGTTACTGACTTGAAACTGTAGTTTTATTGGCCACTAGGGGTCATTTCCATAACTCCTTCATCTTCCTCTCTTAAAACCTAGTTGCCTCGTCGTTTGAGCATCTTTTCAGGCTTGTTGGCTGTTGGTGAAGCACCCTCCAAGAGGAAAAAAACGCTGAGAGAAGAAGGGAGCCACTTTTGAGATTTTAAGTATTTTTTCTCTGTTATTTGCTAAGTTTTTCTGCATAGCTGCCTAGCTTGAGCATTTTCTGGCTTGTTAAACTTGATTCCTGTATTAGTAGCTGTATTTAGAGCACAACCAAAAGCTGTTAGCTGAATTTCCTGTTTGCACTTAATTTTAAATTGTTTTTTTCTTAACTTGCATATTGTCTGTCCTTGACCTAGCACTCTTGTGTGGGGTCATTTACTGCACTGTTATAACTTGATATTACTTGTGAACCTCTGCTATCTCTGTAAAAACAAAAAAAAAAAAATCTTGCTTTTTTCCCACTTTTCTGAGAGTTAAAAAAGTTCAGTTACAGGCTTGCTGTTCCTGAACTGTTTGAAAGTTTCTGTGAGGCCATTTTTGCTTGGGCTGAAGGAGGGTCTCTATGTTCATCAGTGGCAGTGACTGACATTGAGCAGCTTCCCTGCCCCCCGTAGAGGTGGTTACTGACTTGAAACTGTAGTTTTATTGGCCACTAGGGGTCATTTCCATAACTCCTTCATCTTCCTCTCTTAAAACCTAGTTGCTTCATGGTTTGAGCGTCTTTTCAGGCTTGTTGGCTGTTGGTGAAGCACCCTCCAAGAGGAAAAAACGCTGAGAGAAGAAGGGAGCCACTTTTGAGATTTTAAGTATTTTTTCTCTGTTTATTTGCTAAGTTTTTCTGCATAGCTGCCTAGCTTGAGCATTTTCTGGCTTGTTAAACTTGATTTCTGTATTAGTAGCTGTATTTAGAGCACAACCAAAAGCTGTTTTGCTGAATTTCCTGTTTGCACTTAATTTTAAATCGTTTTTTTCTTAAAACTTGCATATTTTCTGTCCTTGACCTAGCACTCTTGTGTGGGGTCATTTACTGCACTGTTATAACTTGATATTACTTGTGAACCTCTGCTATCTCTGTAAAAAACAAAAACAAAAAAAAAAATCTTGCTTTTTTCCCACTTTTCTGAGAGTTAAAAAAGCTCAGTTACAGGCTTGCTGTTCCTGAACTGTTTGAAAGTTTCTGTGAGGCCATTTTTGCTTGGGCTGAAGGAGGGTCTCTGTGTTCATCAGTGGCAGTGACTAACATTGAGCAGCTTCCCTGCCCCCCGTAGAGGTGGTTACTGACTTGAAACTGTAGTTTTATTGGCCACTAGGGGTCATTTCCATAACTCCTTCATTTGTCCCCAGAGGAGTGGTTTAAGGCAGTAACTTGTAGTTTATTGGCCATTTTGGGTCATTTCCTGTCTTTTCCAGCCCCCTGCTATAAAGCACGCTTTAGCGCGCATTAGCACGATTTAGCGCGGAGTTGCCACTGTTGCACACTAGGGCAGCTCCGGTTAAGCAGGTTTAAACTATTCAGGCTACCTAAAGTCCACTCTTCAAATTTTCCCTTAAAACTACCTTCCTCGAACTATACTACTGATCTAATCAGCGTATCCTATAATTAAAAAGATCATCTCTACTTGACTCCAAGTAGACTATTCTCTATCTGTTAAACGTAGCACTTGCTCCTACAGTACTTATTACCTTGATACGGCACTCTTGTCATAGATAGTACCCCAAAAAGCCAAACCCCCATTTCTCGGTCACCCACGTCCCCGGAATCTTTTTAACGTTTTTTGTCTATTCCTTCTAGCATGTCGAGGATCAGTTGCTAGTGTCCTCTCCTGCTCAGCTGGTGAACCTGGGAATATTGAGGCAATGTTACAATTGCCTCATGTACACAGACAACCCTCTCCTCCTCCCACAAAACACAAATACATGAGAGATGCAACTATACGGCCAAACTGGAGGCTGAGCTCTCTCAACATAGGACTGGCAAGACCAGTCAGGAGGAAAAGGTTACCACACACACTATAGACCCAGTCTCACATAGTACCATTACAACCTCAAATCATACACATAAACACACAAAGACATACTCGGAGGCTCTGATCAAAAATCTACCAAAACAGCAGAGGCCACCAAAGCAGACACCCAAACAACCACCACCTCAGAACACAACACCAGCAACACATAGACCTCACAGTCAGAGTGTCAAACAGTCACAGCCCTTAAGGCCAAACACAATGCCAGACACACTAGTCATTGGTGACTCCATAGTCAGACACACTGACGTCCGCTCACCAGACTGAGTAAGGAGAAGGTCACAGTAAGCTGCCTGTCGGGCGCTAGAATCCGCCACATAACGCAAGCACTCAGGTCTCTCAACAGCAGGTACAAATATGACTCAGTCATTGTCCACGCTGGTGTAAACGACCTGAGACGTACCTCCTTGGACTACATGAAAAGAGACATTGAGGAGCTCTCTGATTATGTAGCCCAGGCAGGTATGACCCTGACCTTGAGCAGTATCCTACCTTCACCAAGAATGATGCCACAATACAGAGATAAGATGATCAGCTTTAACAATTGGCTTAAACACTGGTGTCATTCAAAGGGGATCCAGTGTCTGTCTGCCTGGGATGACATGCTGGACAAGCCACGCTGCTTCGCAAGGGACGGCTTGCACCTGTCACCCCTGGGATTCCGGATATTGGCAAAGGCTCTTGCCACGCCCATAGTGCCTTTTTAGGCAAGGCTCAAATTCTAAACCTACCACCCTAGAACAAAAAAGGAAAAAAACTAAGGGTAATGCTGCTCAATGCCAGAAGTCTAAATCTCAAAATGCACGCACTCGAGGCCCTTCCCAGTATGGAGAACATCGATGTCTGTGCTGTGACAGAAACCTGGTTCAAGGCTCCTGAGAGCACCCCAGCGCTATCAGGTTTTACCTCATATCATGCTCCGCCCCAAAATCCGGACAATACCAAGAAAGGAGGGGGGGGTATCCATATTCATCAAGGACACCCACACCTCAAGACTGGTGGCAACGCACGATGCATCGGAGACCATCCAGGTGCAATTAACCATAGGCAAGACTGCTCTGCAAATTGTAGCATGTTACAGGCCACCCTCACAAACTCAGGAACCTCACATGGCCTTCCTGAAAACACTAGAGGGGATAAATGTATCACCAAACACCATCATACTAGGTGACTTCAATTACCCTAATATAGACTGGGAACACTACTCAAGCCCAAACACCCTAGCCCAAAAGTTCCTGGAATTCATAAACTCAAATGCCATGGAACAACTAGTCACCATCCCCACAAGAGGAGATAACATACTTGATCTCATCATCACGAACATGGGAGCACAATGTTCAACACCGGAGGTGTACCCCTCACTGGTGAGATCAGACCACAAACTAATCTCGCTGGAGGTCCTCATCCCACCCCCACCTGAAATAAAAAGACCACAGTAAAGAACTTCTCAAAAGCCGACTTCACACTTCTAAAGACTAGTGTGGTCTCCTTTAAGGCCCCGAGCCGGCGGAAAACAGTACTCAAGCCGCTGAATCACTTACAAATGCCTTCTACCAGCACCTGCAGGACTGCATGGATAAGGCAATCCCAAGCAAAACAAAGACTCTTTGTACCAAAGGCAAGCGTCCAGTCTGGTGGACCCCAGCCATAAACAAACTCTACAACAAAAGGAGGAAGCTACTACAAGATAGAGCAAAATCCTTAAAAGGTAAGACACCCTTGATCACTATAAGTAAAAACTAAGAGCTCTCATAAAATCATCCAAAGCAAATTTCGAGAGAAAAATAGCTAAAGACTCAAAAGACAATCATAAGGCCTTCTTTAGCTATGTTAGAAACCTGGGAGGAAACTCCCAGATATGCTCAGAGCTAGTTCAAAATGATGTGAAGATTACTGATCCTACAGACATTGCCAACATACTGGCTGACAGGTTCAGTGCAAACTTCTCCCCCCCCAAAAGGAGAGATATCTATACCAAACGATTGCAGCCCCCAAACATCTCCAGCCCAAGTGAGAACTGCTCTCTCCAAAGCAAAAAACACAGCATCCATGGGACCTGATGGTGTCCCCGGCTGTGTGCTCCATGAACTCAATGATGAATTAAACCCACAGCTAGGACAGCTGTTTAATCAAAGTCTTACCTCTGGATACGCACCCAGGAGTGGCGCACTGCAACTGTGGTACCACTTCACAAAGGCGGTGCCTCCACCGACCCTGGAAATTACCGGCCCATTAGCTTGACAAGCCTTATCTGCAATGCCATGGAGAGGATCATAATGGACCTCATAAATAAAGACATAGGGAATTTGCAGACTTTGGATCCAACCCAGTTTGGCTTTGTCAAAGGCAGATCATGCCTTTTAAACTTGGTTGACTTTTTCTAAACAGTCACCAAAGCCATTGATGAGGAAAGGCAGTCCATACAGCCTACCTCGATCTGGCTAAGGCCTTCGATACAATACCCCACTCGGGTATCATTGAAAAACTCACCAGCTTAAATGTCAACCCATACATCACAAGATGGGTTGCAAACTGGCTGAGTGACAGAACCCACAGGGTCAGAGTTGCTGGCGCCATGTCAGACTCAAAGCCTGTCACAAGTGGTGTCCCACAGGGCTCAGTCCTGGGCCCACTCTTGTTTGGCATCTACTTTTCCGAAGTACAAGCAAACACAGGAGGGTTATGGCTGACAAAGTTTGCAGATGACTGCAAACTGGGCCATAGTAGAAAACACATCTGACACAGATATCCTTCAGAAGGGTCTCACAGAAACAGATAACTGGTGCCAGAGCCACGGCCTAAAGTTAAATGCCAAAAAATGCATAGTCATACCCTTCGGGAAAAACAAGGTTACCCCTAGCTACCAAATAGGTGGCAATCCACTGAGCACAGAAGAAGTTATCAGGGACCTGAGGACCCAGGTTGATAGTAGTCTGTCATTCGACACCCATGTAGCTAAAGTAGTTAGGAAGACCTTCTACATTGCCCACCTTATCATGAAGGGATTCTCATCTAGATCAAGGGAGGTCATAGTCTCCCTTTACTCATCACTCATCAGACCAATGATTTAGTACAATGCCCCATTCGAATGTATCTGACCCGACACTTGCAGCAGCTGGAGAGGCCACAAAAGTTCCTCACCAAAAGGATAAAGGGTCTCAAAATCTGTCCTATGCTGCCCGACTGAAAGAACTCCAGCTCTATTCAGTCGCCACCGCTTGCTCAGAGGTGACCTTTGCCTAACATACAAGGCCATGTCAAACCCAGATTTGATGAATATGCTTCACCTCAAAAATCTAGATCCATCAGAGCCACAAGGGCGGAGACTTAAACCTTGACACGGCTATTAATAGGACGTGCTGGAGGGATAGATTCATCACCCAAAGACTCCCTATGCTGTGGAACAAAATCCCGGTACATGTGAGGCAGAGCACCTCGCTGGCCTTGTTCAAGAGAAATCTTGACCAATGGATGGGAGATCGCAGATATACCCCAGGGATTACCTCAGTGTCACTGCTCGACAGAGGCACAGCAAAATAATGGGTATAGTTCCCCATACTAAAGGGGTGGCGTAAGCCACAAAACGATGGGCTTGGCTTGTAAATGCCCTCGGGCAGATAGCCTAGTATGAACCTATGAACCTATGAAGTCAACGCAGTCTGAAAAAATAAAACTAGCTTACCATTTCTGACAGCATGCAAAATGAGAACCAGAGTCTATTCATTTAAGAAAAATGTTTAGTTCTCACTTTTATCTCTTCTGCTAATTCAGAAGGTGTTATATAGTAAACTGCACTGTCTGGATAGGACCTGTTGCACAAGGCTGATCCATTAGTTTTAGACATGTAAAAGTAATGGTGACATTAAGTGACCTGATCAAGAGCACACAGCTGGAAGTGGTAACAATTAAACTCCAGTCTGCTGGATATGCTAAGCTCATTCACAGATTTTTATCAGCACTAGGAATCCAATTTATTTATGAGAAAAAAAAATTGAATAATATGGGTTTTACTATTACCATGATTTATTTTAAACTTTAATTTACATCATCCACCATCAAGGAGGTTACAGACTGAAAGTACCAGACATCTCATCTGCTAAGTGTCATTCAGATGTTACTTGCAGTGTCCTCTCTGACAATACTCCCATAGCGTTTGCTATAAGAACTCAGTGGACATATTTGGATAGAGTACTTAAATTGCCTATATTCATATGCTCTTAAAAAGATTTTCATCTTTGGTTGGAGCAACACTACCGCCAAACTCTGCAACTGATAACGGGAAGAAAGGCATCTTATACACACATAGGACAGGTTTAAGCATGTACTGGCATTAAGACTGCAGAAGTTCATTAAAGGGAAAAGTACAGTTTTGTACCTACCATAAATGTAGATGTTCGAAGATCCACATTGCTGCAGTCCTAACACTTGGGTAGTCCGCTGTCCCTCGGTCGGCCCGAATATCAGAGTATAAGGCTGACGTCGGTCAAGGCGCATTTGACTGACATCAGAACGTCAGGGTACAAATGCGCATGACCGACGTCATATCCTCAGTCTTTTCTTGCCCCAGATGTCAGAAGACCCTAAAAAGAAAGGTCAAAACCCATAGACAACAACTAAACAACCAACCAGCCTAACACCAAAAATATGTACAATATATATACAATATATACACTATACCTCAGAGGGATAACCCAGCCCACACAACCACCTCAAACTACAGAGGGGAAGGAGGGAGGGTAAATTGGACTGCAGCAATGTGGATCTTTGAACATCTACATTTATGGTAGGTACAAAACTGTACTATGTTCTTCATCTCACATTGCTGCAGTCCTAACACTTGGGTAGAATCCCAAAGCAGAGGTAAGGGAGGATGGCTAAACTATAATGAAGCAGGGGCTGCCAAAATGCCCTGCAACACAGCAGTGGCAAAACCAGCCCTGGATTTAGAGTACAGAGGAAGGTGGTAATGCCTAGAGAAGGTATGCACTGAACTCCAAGTGGCTGCCTCCAAAATATCCTTAGTAGCCACCCCTCAAAAAGCTGTTGAAGTGGCAGTAGCCCTAGTGGAATGAGGCCTAATCCCAGCTGGAATCTCTTTGCCATGATGGGAATAACAGAAAGCAATGCAAAATCCAATCCACTTAGAAATAGTTTGTTTTGACACGGGCTTGCCCTGAGAGCACAAAGCGAAAGAAACTAATACCTGCTGAGATTGTCTGAACCCTTTAGTTCTGTCCAAATAATATCGCAACTGCCTGTGTACATCTAAAGTGTGCAAAATCTTTTCCCCTTTAGTTTGGGGATTTGCATAAAAGTAGGCAAATGAATAGTTTGGTTTAAAGCCACACTAGAAACCACTTTAGGCATAAAGGAAGGATTAGTGCGTAAAGATACCCTATCCTTATGGAAAATTAAGAAAGGCTCAACTGCCATAAGGGCCTGCAATTCAGAAACCCTTCTTGCAGAGGTAATGGCCAACAAAAAGCAGTCTTCCATGACAAATATTTCAACTCAGCAGTAGCTGCAGGCTCAAAAGGTTGTAGAGTGAGTTTCTCCAACACAAAATTGAGATCCCAAGCAGGAGTAGGAGCTCTACGTGGGGTCTTATATTCTTTGCCCCTCTAAGAAATTGCTTGAACAAAGGATGAGAAAACAATGGTGGGTCACAGTCATAGTGAGCTGAAATTGCTGCAGCATGAATCTTAATAGAAGAGAAGGACAAACCTTTGTCCAATAACTCAGTAAGATATTGAAGAGCCACACTTAAATCAGGCTCAGAAACATCCAAATCCTTAGCTGCACTCCAAAATAAAATCTCTTCCATTTATCTGCGTACACTTTCCTTGTACTAGGCCTTCTAGCTTCCAAAATCACATTCAAAACTTGTTGTGGAAGTTGAGACCCTTTATGGTTTAAAACAGAATATGCCATGCTGTTAGGTGAAGAGAGTGAAGCTTGACATTGAGCAAATGACTGTCCTCCTGGGACAACAGATGAGGAATCAAAGGCAAAGGCCATGGAGGCTTCCGTACAGACTTCTCAGTAATGGGTACCAGTGCTGTCGAGGCCAATCTGGAGCTATCAAAATCATCCTTGGCTTGTCCTGTCTGACCTTCAGAAGTACCTTTGGGAGGAGAGGCAGAGGTGGAAAGGCATACACATGAAGATTTTTCCAACTGAAAGAAAGAGCATCCACTTTCCAAGCTGTGGGATGAAACCTTTGTGCAAAACTTTGGCAGCTGGTGGTTTAGTGGAGAAGCGAACAGATCTATGTCTGGAGTTCCCCAGGACACTGTCAATTTCTGAAATACATGAAGATCCAGTTTCCACTCGTGGTGATCCATGATTTGTCTGCTTAACACATCTGCTAAGGAGTTCTGTGCTCCCGGCAGAAACCTTGCCTGAAGACTTAGTTGTAAACTGAGAGCAGTCTCCCACAAAATCATTGCTTGCCTGCATAGAGGATAAGAATGTGTTCCCCCTTGCTTGTTGATGTACCACATGACAGTTGTGTTGTCTGTTAGAATCAACACCTGCCCAGGAAGAAGTAAATCCTTGAAAGCTATTAATGCAAACTGGACTGCTAACATCTCCTTTAAGTTGATATGTAGATGCTGTAGGCTGACAGGCCACTTGTCTTGTATCCACTTTCCATTTAGATGAGCTCCCCAAGCTTTGTCTGAGGCATCTGTTGTTAAAATTTGACTCGCCTCTGGCCGGGTCACAGAGAGTCCCTTGTTTAGGTGACATTCCTGAGCCCATCACAAAAATTCCTTTTGAATGCAAGGTATTATTTGAATGACAGTGTCCAGATGCTGGCAGTGCTGTGTCCATACATTTTTGAGATACCATTGCAACTTCCTCATATGCAGTTTGGCATTGGGAAGCACCAGAATACAAGATGCCATGAACCCTAAGGCTTGAAGGACTGTCCTTGCAGTCAGCCCGGACTGAAGAGATAGATGATGGAAGTAAAGGGAAAGATTCTTTTGTTTGTCCGGGGTTAGAAAGGCCATCTGGGATGCTGTATTCAGTCTTACTCCCAGAAAGCACATGTCTTGAGAGGGTACTAGACTGGACTTTATTTCGTTCACAGAATACCCCAGGCATCTTAGCACTGCTATCACATATTCCAAATGACGAAGAAGCTCGTCCCTTCCTTGAGCCAGTATCAGGCAATCGTCCAAATAAGGATAGATTTGTATTCCTTTTAGCCTGAAGAAAGCTATCACTGGAGCCAGAACTTTTGTAAATACTCTGGGCAGTAGATAAGCCAAAGGGCAATGCAGAGAACTGATAATGAGAAGTCCCAGTCCGAAAATGCAGATACTTCCTGCAACTTAGCCTGATAGGAACATGAAGGTAAGCCTCCTTGAGATCCAAAGTTACCATCCAGTGATCCTTGCCCAGAAGAGGTAAAAGCTGTTGTAACGTCAACATTTTGAACTTGGGAATGTCCAGATACGTGTTGAGGATAGATAAATCCAAAATTGGTCTCCACGTGTTCCCCTTTTTTGGCACAAGGAACAGGCGAGAATAAAATCCTAGGCCCCTTTCTGGCATAGGAACCGGCTGTATGGCCCCTATTTGGAGTAACAGAGAAATTTGCTTGTGAGCCTCTATTCTTTGTTGAGGAGGAATGTCTGGCATGCCTTTGAAAGGAGGCAAGGTATGGAAATAAAACCTGTAACCGTGATGTATGATATCCAGTACCCATCTGTCTTGGGTAATCAAACTCCAATTTTCTTTGAAAAGTGCCAACCTTCCTCCCAAAGGTGCTGCCAGGCGAGAAGGTTCTGGCAGCTGAAAAGGAAGGTCATTGGGTCTGTTTACGAAAGGACTGACCCCTGCCCTCACCTGAACATTGTGCAGGAGAACTCCCTGTCCTAGGCCTGAAAGAGCCCTGACCTCTGCCCCTGCCACGTCTAGATCTACCCCTAGACTGGGAATCATAAGAAGGATACGTCCACCCTTTACTAGGCCAATTTCTACTAAACTTTGGAGGCTGAACCTGCAAAAAATCTTTAACAGTCTGCATAGACTTAGCCTTGTCTTCCATTTTCTTTAAAACTGCCTCAACAGGAGAACCAAACAAGACATCACATTGCAAAGGGGCATCCAAAATCCTAGTCTTAACATGGTCAGATAAATTTTGATCCCTCAGCCAGGCATGCCTGCGAAGAACTGACCCAGTGGCAGCCACCCTAGACGAGGCCTGTACAGCATCAAAACCACATTGCAAAGAATGCTTACCCACCTGTTCAGAAACATGCACTAAATCTTGTAACTCTTTACAATCAATACCTTCCGCCAGAGCATCAACCTTAGATTTCAACTGTGAAAGGAGATAATTTTGATATTTCAACATGTGAAACTGGCAATTCAAAGCTCTCATGGCTAGAGTAGAAGAAGTATAAACTTTCTTTCCCCATCTATCCAAGGCCCTGGCCTCTTTATCTGCAGGAACCGGATTCTTGACAACAGAAGCCTTTACACCCTTAGGCCCCTGGCTAACAGTTTCTGGGTCTGCCCTAGGACTCTTAAAAAGATACTTATGAGCTTCAGGCACCCTGTAATACCTATCTGGTTTAACAGGAGCAGGAGGCAAAGAATCAGGATTAAGCGAAGCCTCTGCAAACACATCTTCCACTACATTCAGAACAGGAGGTATAGCTAAAGGCCTATGCTGGGGTAAAAACAAAAATTCCCTAAGCCGTTTCCTGGAATCAGAGAAATCCTGACCTTCCCATTTAAAATGCTCTCTCATGGAGTGAAGGGTCTCTGAAAAAGAAATCAGAATAATGAGAATACTCCTGCAAGTCTTCAGCCGAAGACTCAGACACATCCGAAGCCTGCTCATAATCCCCCAACACTGGTTCCATCCTAGGCCTCTTATCAGGAGGGGGCATAGAGCCTCTAATTAAAGTAATTAAATCTTCTGCCATTTTAAGCATGTGCTTTTTGGGCACAGAACCTGAAGAACTAGGAGTGACACCCACAGAAGCAAAACTAGACCTTCCTCTAGGAGAAGCCTTGGAAGCAGAAAGAGAGGGCCTAGACACCTTAGGAAGGGAGGGGAGTACAGTTACCTGAGAAGCCCCTACAGCCTGACCTGCTTCCTGGGAGGCCACATCCTGTAAAAACACAGTTTCTCCCTGGGACTCCATAGAGGCCTCCGTCGGAACCACCGGTTCCACTGACGCCTCTAAAGAACCGGCGTCCGGTTCGGACGACTCCTCTAACCTAGGTTTAACTGCCTTGTCCTTGCGCTTCTTTGAGGAAGCCGGCGTCGGAGCATCCGACGGCATATTGTAATTGCACCGCTTCCCAAAGACCAACCTGGCACAATCCAACCTACGCTTTATAGTGCGTTTATTGAACCTAGCACAAAAGCGACACCCAACCACGTCGTGCTCAGGTCCCAAACAAGGTATACACAAATTATGGTACTCCCTATGCGGTATCTGTTTCCCACAAGAAATACAGTTATTCACTTTTTCTGACATCCGGTAAACCACTGAGGCAAGAAAAACAAAATATTCCCCAACGGGTACTTAACCAACTCTGACTTCGGTCTGAAACTCCAAATTCGAAAAATTTCAGAACGCCGAACGGCACTTGCAACACTGCTTCTGCATCGGACCATGCGGCAAAAAAGACTGAGGATATGACGTCGGTCATGCGCATTTGTACCCTGACGTTCTGATGTCAGTCAAATGCGCCTTGACCGACGTCAGCCTTATACTCTGATATTCGGGCCGACCGAGGGACAGCGGACTACCCAAGTGTTAGGACTGCAGCAATGTGAGATGAAGAACATCGACTATGTAATATATAATCAGAGCCTTGAAAATAGACTCTTAGCTTTACAAGAATTCAGTTTCCATACAGATGAGGTAACCATGACTGAACACCTGCAACAGCAATCCCAACAGGAACATGAATATGAATGGCAGACAGTAAATGTGCTAAGGGTTTTAAGATTAAGAGAGTTTCATACTCCCTGAAAACTTTAAAATCTCTTGCTAATACGCTGAGTCAACAAACAGCCAAAGGTTTGATCTCTAGGATTAGACACCCTCTTTCAGGTCAAACACATGACCCTGAACAATTCTTTTAGCTATTCAGGACCTTTTTCAGGACATTATACACTGAAGAGAATACTTCTCAAAACTTGGAGGAGGAGATTGACACCTTTCTTTTTGGCATTTATCTTCCCATCTTTCAGATACACAAGCCCTAGATCTTTTGTCACCAATAACCAGTGAAGAATTGCTGGAGGTTCTCAGACAGTCAAAACATGGAAAGGCCCAGGGATAAGATACTTTGATTTTAGAGATACTTCAGGGTATGGGTCCCAAGTTTTTGGAAGATTTTTCTAAAAATGTGCAATGCTATTTTGAATGCAGCCACCTCTTTACATTCTTGGGGGACGGTCTTTTATTTCATTTATGTGAAAAACAGGGATAGACAAACTATTTCCAGCTTTATACTCTCCCATATCAGTCTTAAATGTGGAATATAAATTGTTTATATTAACACTGCCCCATAGACTTAATAGAATTCTACTAGGCCAGTTTCACCCTGACAGACAGGAGTCATTAAGGGACATCAAACCTCCAACAATATTATTAAAACACAGTTGTTGATGAATGATGCAAATCACTCATACTAAACCTCTAATGATCCTGAGTTTTGATGCCACAAGGGCCTTTGATCGGGTCAGTCAGAAATACTTAATAGCAGTTCTTTCTCACTTGGCTTCCCAACTGGGTTTCAACAGTTATTGTAAAACCTAAATAAAGGGTCCTTGATATATCCAGAGGCACAAGGCAGGGACTCTTCCTTTAACTCCCTTCTCCTTAACCTTTGTTTAAATCCTTTGCTTTGGTATGTAATTTAAGAGCTCAAAAAGTTGTGGATACCACTGAGGTAATTCAACAACTACCCTCTTTTTATAGACAGACAATTTATTGATTTACGCCGGTTTACCTGGTGCAGCAAAAAAAAAAAAAAAAAAAAACAGCCGATTCCAACACCTACCTCAGTTTATGTATTAGTCGTCCTCACTGCTCTACGCTCTCTCTCTGACTGCAGTTAAGTACAAGCCGCCAAGCCAAAAACGTCAGTATAAATTAAAATAATATCCACCACCGAATCCAACAGTCCCAAACTCCTGAGTCCCAAGTCGCAACCTCTAAATAAGCTATTGCTACTGATTGTTTTTCAATTTCTTTTTTTGAGCAGAGAGCGATAACCAATCAGTAGCAATCCAGCCATCCACGTCACGTACGTGTCTGCCGACGTGGCAGTCCAACCCCCCTTTATAATTTACGATGCTGATCATGCAGTTAAACCGCATAGACATCTGTGCATCACACTGATGCTTTTTTTTAATCTGGACTGCCTTGTACAGCAGTCAGATAGTACGAGACAGATAGGAGGTACGTTCTTTGTTAAAAAATAAAAACTAAACCCGGAACTCGACGAGCATGCGCAGTT
The DNA here is from genome assembly GCF_019279795.1 of Protopterus annectens. NCBI lineage: Eukaryota > Metazoa > Chordata > Ceratodontiformes > Protopteridae > Protopterus > Protopterus annectens. The sequence continues at coordinate 1,879,284,961 of NC_056729.1, read as the reverse complement.
CGAGTTCCGGGAGTTTGCACACATATCGTATTGACTGTGTTTGTTCTTTGCATGAAAAGAAATGGGAAATTATTTTTATGGCAATTTGCAAATAATCCTGCGAGGGCTGCAGTCCTGCAGTCCGATAGCATGAGCTGTCCCTGCCCAGACACAGAAGCCCTCAGACTGACAGCATGGTTTCTCCAATTCCAATAATGGTTAAGACAGTCCAGAACTTGTAATACACATGCTGATTTCTGCACAAAAATCCTCAAGCAAGAAGTTATATTAAAGCAAATGGAAAATATTTTCAATCTGGGCATCCATTAGGAATTTGGATTCCTTTAAAGATCCCTTTTTAAAGACCATTTCTACAGTGGGGTTAGGTACTCTATTATCAAGATACAATTAGCAGCTATTTCCAGTTTTCAGATTAGGGAAAACCACTCACTCATTCCATCCTTTACATTGTCCAAGGGTTCTTAAGGTGCACCAAATGGACCTTCTTTCTGTCCCCCCCCCTCCCTTAAACACCCTGTTCCTCCTCTGAAAATGACTGTTCTTCTGCAAGCCTTAATGAGGTTCCCTTTTGAACCTGCAGCTACAGTTGACTTAAAATACCTGGTTTGGAAAACTTTATTTTTGGTGACAGTCACTTCTGCAAGTAGAATATTGGTAATTCATGCTCATTCTGGTAAACCTCCTTATCTGGTTTTCCAAAAGGATAGAGTCACTTTGAGAACAAATCCATCCTTGCTGCCTAAGGTGGCTTCCGAATCATCTCTTAACCAGTCTATCAGCCTTCCTGTTTTCTTTCCCCGATTTGCCAACAAAGAATACAGGTTACACCTTTTAGATTTCTACCATCAACTTCAGTTTTACCTGCATCATACTAAGAACGTCAGAAAGACTAAATAATTGTTTGTTTCTTTTTCTGCAGCCAAACTGGGAAAGGGGATATCTAAAATAACGCCTTCTTGCTGGTTATCCAAATGTATTTCCCATGTTTATAAGGAGAAGGCATTACAATTACCTAAACCTCCTAAAGATCATTCCACGTGATCATTTACTACCACCACTGCCTTTTTTCCAAAGTACCTATTGTTGACATTTGTGCTACAGCTACTTGGTCTAATGTCAATACCATCATATCTCACTACAAGTTGACAGTCCCTATGGTTTGTTCATGTACTCTTCAAGCTCTGGGTCAGAAAGCCTTGGTATAGTTGTGATATACTTGGTTTTGTGATGATGCTGTATTGTTTTGTTGTAGAGTATGGGCAAGCTCGATCTGAGGTAATTTACTAGCTACAGGGGATTATAGGTAAAGGGAGGAGCTTGAGCTTTGGATCCAAAGTCTGAAAGTGGCCAAAGCAGTGGTGTAGCTAGAGTTTGTGCTGCCCATGGCTGACTGAGTTTGCTGCCCCCCCAAAAAAAACAAAATGTAAGTGTAGAACTAGAGCATGTCCTCTGTTATCAAAATATTAGACTTGCACATATGGCACCCTACTCCACACCTTTCTAATCAGAAAAATGATTAAATACTAAGGAGCTTGGATATAAAATAACAAACACAAAAAACTGAAAAGAACAATGAACATAATTCAAATATCCAAATCTCAACACCCAGCACTCTAGTGCCTCAGCTGTTCAACTCCTACCTTACTAGGGGTGTACTAGCTCATTCAATAATCAGCCTACGCATGAAAGAACAAAATCAAGCACATTCTCCAAGACACATTTGTAAAGTACCTTGTTAAATAAAATAGCATGCAAATGTATTCCTAATAATATTTAACATATATTCATGCGTTTAAACATTTAGGTTTTGGTTTCTAAATTTCAGTGTGCTTTCACTCTAAACTTTTTAACAGAAAGTGCAATACTACATATGTTAAAAAAATAAAATCACCATGCAATGGAAATTAAAAAGTGAACTACTAACTTATTGTTTAGCTTTGATTAACAACACATCTAATGTGCTAGTGAACATGAATTTTACTACATCCTTCTCTCTCCTGCAGTTGCTATTTTACTGGCACATACTCAAAATTAACAGAATACACAACTTAATGCATAGCACAAGTAAAACTGTTATTTAGATCAGACCTAAATTCATAACACTTAAACAATTACCAGTAAAAGAAGTTTTTGTAAATATACATGCATACAAACACACTACAGCGACAGCACACGTCACTTCCATCATTCTGTGTAATTTTGGTGACAATCCTGCTCACTGTTATTTTTATGGATTTTCTGTCATTCTTACTTTTTTGTATTACTTCTTGTAACTCTGAAGGATTTGGCAAGGTGTCAGAAGAGTTAATAAAACTAGTATTCAAGTTGCCAATTTTCAATCATTATTTATTTATATTGTTGTATAGCTGGTTATTGGTTTACTAACAAAGAAGAACCGACAGCTTCTTAAGCCATGTCTTCAGAGGTCACACCATAAGGGGAGCGAGATCTGTGCACCTTTTCACCCTGGACTGATCTGACATATAGAGTTCACACACACACACACACACACACACACACACACACACACACACACACACACACACACACACACACACGTGCACACACACGTGTGCACACACACACACACACACACACACACACACACACACACACTTACCTTTACCTTTTCTCTCACCAGAACAACTATCCTAACTTATATGCCACGTACAAGTGTGGGATGACTTGACAAGTTTACATTTGAGGTGGCATACATGCGTACGATGTTCACATGGTCCTCCTTAAAGGAGAAGATGCCACTAAAGCAGTGTTAAGAAGTTTTTTTGGTACTTGCGTATTAACTCAACCAGGAAACAAAACTTTCAGAATTCCCAGAGTTATGGCCAAATGAGTCAATACAGCAATAGCATTATACAAGTATAAACAATTTTTAAAAATAAGTATTTGAGCATGTCTAAATCCTGCCTCGTTAAATATTCCAACAAGTGTTTTTGTACAGTTCATCACCATGACTTACACCATTGTGAAATTTAAAAAACTGTAGACTCATAGGGACTTGTTTAATTAATAAACAATGTTCTAAATAGAAAATTTTTATTTCCGTTGTTTTAGTTTTGAACAACTCTCTCTCCAACTCGAAAATTAGAAGTTATGTACCTACCATAACGTTCCATGTTAGTTGTCTTCTCTCGCCTTCTTTCTTGCTGGATGGGTTCGGAGCTGATCCTCGGCTCCGACTCGGCACTTGCTTAGCTTGAGAACTCCTTTTATCAGCTTGAGGCAACCCTATATCCCATGATGTAAGGCGAGACTACCTCAGATCTCGTTTGGTAGCTATAACACCCTGCTAAATAAAACTATTCCCAAGGGAAGAGCAAAGACTAACCTAGTAGAACTAGGAAAACAAGTTCTTAATATAGACTCTTCTACTGAAGACTCAGGAGAGTGAAACCTGAGAAAGAGAAGCCCTTCAAGATCTGTCCAGGCTAGGGGGAAGGAGGGAGGGACGCAAGAAAGAAGGCGAGAGAAGACAACTAACATGGAACGTTATGGTAGGTACATAACTTCTAAATGTTAAGTTGTCAATCTCGCCTTCATTCTTGCTGGATGGGACCGCGTCCCTAGCACCTGTATCCCGGGTGGCTCAATGGAACAGACTCTTGAGAACTGTGGAACCAAAACTGGCTCTGTCCCTGGAGGCCAAATCTAATTTGTAATGAGAGACAAAGGTATGAGGAGTGGCCCAAGTAGCTGCTGCACAAATGGTATCAATGGGTAGCCTATCCTGAAAAGCTGTAGAAGTGGATAGGCTCCTGGTTGAGTGTGCCTTCGGTTTAGAGGGTAGTTGCTTGCCTCTGAGCGAATACACGTAAGAAATGGTGGAAGATATCCATCTGGATAAGGTCACTTTTGATACTGGGAGACCTTTCCTGTTTTCTGCATAGGAGACAAATAATTGGTCTGATTTCCTGAATTGTTTAGTTCTATGCAAATAATACCTGAGCTGACGATGGACATCCAAAAAATGAAGCTTTTGTTCAGCTCTGTCAGAATAATTTGGGAAAAAAACTGGTAGATCGATGGATTGATTAATATTAGTTTGAGAAACAACTTTGGGGAGAAAAGATGGATTTGTTCTCAAGGATACCCTGTCCTTGTGAAAAAACAAGTAAGGGGAACGGATGCAGAGAGCTTGAATCTCAGATACCCTTCTTGCTGAAGTGACAGCCAGTAAGAATATAGTTTTCCAGGTCAATAACTTCAAGGAGCATGAAGCAGACGGTTCGAAGGGTGGTAAAATCAAGGATGCTAACAATACATTCAGATCCCATTGTGGGGGAGGATGTTTTATTGGAGGCTTGAAGAGAAAAACTCCTCTCAGAAAAGCTTTGCATAGTCTATGTGACATAATGTTATGATCTTGCAAGCCAACATGATATTTGGAAATAGCCGCCAGTTGAACTTTGACTGTTGATGAAGAAGATCCTGACTGAAAAACTTCAGCCAGAAAATCTAAAACAGAATGCACAGGTGCAGTAAAGGGATCAATGTGCCTGGAGTTTGCCCAAAGGGAAAAGCGTCGCCACTTGGTAGCATAAACCGTTCTGGTGGACGACTTCAAAGAAGCTATTAAGATATCTCTGACAGGATCAGAGATCATAGGGAGCCTGGCTGGGGAAGGAAGTGGAGCAACCAAGCAGTGAGGTTGAGAGAACGAATGGCCCGGTGCTGTTGACCCGATTGGTGGATCAAAAGATCCGGAACTGGGTCCAGATGCCAAGGCTGCACCAGGAGGTGACGATGCAGAGTTGGAAACCAAATTTGTCGAGGCCAGTAAGGGGCAATGAGAATCAACTTGGCCCTCAAAACGGTAGCTTTCTGAATGACCTGTGGAATTAAGGGGAAAGGAGGAAAAGCGTACAGAAGTCCCCGGGGCCAATCCTGGGTTAGAGAGTCTCTCAGGGGTTGGCCTGGTAGGAGAAAGAGGGTGAAGAAGTCGGGGCATTTGTTGTTTTGGGGTGTAGCAAAAAGATCGCAACAAGGGGTGCCCCACTTCAGAAATATCTCGTCCACTATTGACTGATTGAGAGACCACTCGTGAGGCATGAGAATGGCTCTGCTCAGCCTGTCCGCTAAAAGGTTGGACCTGCCGGGGATGTGCGTTGCTATCAGAAACCGATGAGAGGAGATTGCCCATTGCCAAAGTCTGAGAGCTTCTCGACACAAAGGATAGGACCTGGTCCCGCCCTGCTTGTTGATGTACCAGACCACAGACATGTTGTCCGTTTGAACTGCAATAGTCCCCGCGGGAAGAAAGTCGTTGAGGGCTTGCAACATTAAAAGCACCGCTTTCATCTCCAGGACATTTATGTGCAGATGGTATTCGATGGGTTGCCAAGTCCCGTGGACCATTCTGCCCTGATAATGCCCCCCCAACCCGATCAGAGAGGCATCCGTAGTGACTGTGGCAACTGGAGGAGGGGGAACAAATGGTTGGCCCTGATGAAGTAGAGGGGAAGATATCCACCAGGTTAGATGAGTCCTGCACGATTGTGCAACTAAGATCTCGTGCCTCATAGGAAGGTTCTGGAATGACCACTGAGTGAATAACATCCACTGCAGAAGGCGCATGTGGAAGCGAGCTAATGGTAGAAGAACAATGGCCGCAGCCATAAGACCTAGAACTTTCAGAATCAATCTGGCTTTGACTTTGCTGCTCTGCAATAAAATCCGAACGTATTTTTGGATGTCCAGAATTCTCTGATCTGTTAGTCTGGCTAACAAACTGACGGTGTTTAATTCTGCGCCTATAAAAGTGATAGATTGGCAAGGCAGCAGAGAAGATTTTTCGAAATTCACTGATATTCCCAACCTTTTGTAAAGCTGCAGAGTGTAGTCTCTGCTCTGAAGAAGCTGATGCTTGGTGGTGGCGGAGAGGAGCCAGTCGTCTAAATAAGGAAACATCTGGAATCCTTGACGTCTCAGATGAGCTGTGACCACTGCCATGCATTTGGTAAACACTCTGGGGGCTGAAGTGAGGCCAAAGGGCAGGGCTCTGAATTGATAATGACTGGTCCCTAGCCGAAAGCGGAGAAACCTCCTGGAGCGCCTGTGTATCTTTATGTGATAGTACGCGTCCTGAAGGTCTATCGAGCACATCCAGTTGTCCTTGCCCAGAAAGGGCAGAATGGACTGAAGCGTGACCATCCGGAATCTTGCCTTCTTGACAAATCTGTTTAGATTGCTCAGGTCTAAAATCGTTCTCCAATCTCCCGTCCTTTTGGGGACCAAAAAGAATCTCGAGTAGACGCCGGATCCTACTTGGTCTGCTGGAACAGTCTGGACGGCTCTTTTTTCTAGGAGCTTTGAAACCTCCTGTTTTGCCAAATCCCTTTGACCGGGTGAGATGTCTGGAAGGGATTGGTGAGGTACGGGATACCTTTCGAAGGGAATTTTGTAACCCTCGGATATGATCGACTGTACCCACATATCTTGTGAAAGGGAACGCCAGGCTACTGGGTACAGCGATATCCTTCCCCCGACTGCCTCCAAGGGTGGACAGTTGGGCAACACCTCAGGGATGCTGAAAGGGCTTCTCAGGAAGAGACTCCCTGTTGCCCTGATTCTGAGGACCCCCCCTGCCTCTAGGGCGGCGTCTATTATTGTTACCCCCTCTGCCTCTGGGGGTAAACTGACCACGCGTGTCCGGCGCTGCTCCTTGGGCTTTACGGAACCACATCTTTCCTCCTTTCTGACCCTTGGGATAGGGTCTGGAAGGGGTGGAAAAATGGACTCCTAGGGCAGAAAGAGTTTTGCCGTCTTGCTCACACCTGGTCAAGGTTTCCTTCACCTGAGGTCTGAACAAAGCCGAACCGTCAAAGGGGGTATTGGTGAAGGACGCTTTAAAGGGGTCCGCGAAATTACAAAGCTGCATCCAGGCTTGACGTCTAAGAGCCACTCCTGTGCCTGCGGCTCTGCTCGCTCCATCGGCTGCATAGGATATGAGCCGCATGGAGGAGTTGGTTAAAGAATTTAGGATTGCTAGCTGTGAGGCAATCTTGTCTTGAGCCCCAGCAGCTGAAGGATCCTGAACCACTTCACCTAGTTCCTTGAGAATATCTCTTTGAAGTCTGGTGAAATGACAAAGGTAGTTCAGCGAACGCATAGCAAAGGTCGCTGAAGAAAACATCCGCTTGCCATACCTGTCCATGGTCCTAGAATCTTTGTTAGGAGGATGGACAGGCACTGAAGGATCCGCAAGTTCCTTCTTGGTGGCCACCGCCACCACCATAGCATCCACAGAGACGCCCTTAGAAAGAAACTGCTTGTCTGAAGGGGCCGTAATAAATTTGGATGGCCTCCTGGGGACCGGTTCCACGGAATCTGGAGCTGCCCACGCCTTCCGAGCCACTACCTGCATAAGTGGGTCGAAAGGCGGAGACACCCAGGAGGTGGAGGGTCGGGATCCAAAAGCCTCCAGGTATACCGACTCATCCTCGGAGGGGTCAATGGAGGGCCAATTCCCCCTCTGTTTGAGGAGTTCAAGGATGTCTGAAAAGGAGACATCCTCAGAGGGGGACCGTGGGGAACCCTCAGACTCATCTAAGTCGGTATCAGATGTTGTAGACTCAGGGGAGTCTGTGTGTTTCCTCTTACACGTCCTCTTCCGAGGGGGTTCCCCTGCGGGATCAGGAGAAACCTCGGAAGAGGAAGTTATTCCCAATGGGGAAACCTGGGGCGATGGATCCCTGGGCCTGAGAGCAAGAGGCTGGCAAGAGACATCAACAGGCACCGAAGAGGGAGGAGCTAAAGGGATGGACCGTTGACCTGGTTCAGGTGCCAGGACACTCCTCATCACCTCAAAGGCTCCTCTCCCAGGGAGGCCAGAATATTCCCGTTCCGAAGAAATAGGAACTCCCAGCTCCACTGAGAGAGAAGGCTCAGAGGCCGATGTCGGTGCCGAGCTTACCAAAGCCAAAGGCCCGAGAGGGAGAGCGGGGTCGGACAAGGGTCCGATGCCATTAGCCCCCTCGGAGCCGACAAAGGAAACCCGACGACCGGATCCCTCCAAAGAAGGTCTCATGGAGGAGTTCGGAGCCGAAGACGACGGAGCCGAAAGGGGATGTATCGGTTCCGGCGCCGACACGGTCGCTGTCCCGAGAAGCTCCGGCTCCGAACTCTGGAGGGGAGTCGGAGGAGGAAGTTCAAGGGGAAGAGCAATAGCCGAAGTCTGCTGAGACGGGCTATGGAGCATTTGGGCTAGTGCCTGTGACTTCAACATCCTGCTTACCACCCTCTCTAAATCGTGGTCAGACAGCCTGGAAGATCTCGAAGATCGGCTCCGATGACTCCGTTCCAACAAAAGAGGAGACCTCGGAGCCGAGTGGATCGATTCCAAAGAAGGGGACCGAGATCTCTTCTTGGATGAAGCCATCGGAGCCGACGTCCTCTGGGTTTCAGATGGAGCCGAAGGCTTCTCGGCTCCGATACTGGATAACACGTCGGCTCCAGCCGGAGCCGACAAGGCAACTGTAGATTGAGTGTCGGAGCTGGTAGGAACCGACACTACTATATCAGAAGTAGAAAGATCGGCTCCAGCCGGAGCCGATCTCGACTCCGAAGGAGTCGGAGCCACCGGGGAAGGCTTAACAACTGTAGCCTGAACCTTAGGTGGCTTTGAAGGTTTACTCGACCCAGTTTTAGTGGGTGAACCTTCTGGCTTTAATAAGCCAGGGAGGATCAACTTGCTCCTCCCCTCCTGCAGGACTCTCTGGCTAAAAGAATGACATATGGCACAGGAGTCCTGCAGGTGTAAAGGCCCCAGGCAGTAAACACAAGAAGTGTGACCGTCTGTCAGAGACATTTTCTGACAGCACGAGTCACACTTCTTGAAGCCTGAGACCTTTCCTTCCTTAGACATAGTCCAAGTAAAAAACAACACTCACACACCCCAAACAGTCACACTATTAATCCCAACAAAAACAGACACACAGATAGGGATTAAGAAAAGAGGCCTAGGCCTAACTGAAAAATTAAAGTTAACTATTTAACTAGAAAATTTTAAATATAGGGGGAATAGGGTGGGCTGTAGAAACTCTACACACTATGAAAAGGAGCAAGGGAGAGAAAAAACCCTGACTAAACTGTTTGAAAATTCAAACTTACCTGAGCTGGCAAAAAAGAGACCTCTTCGCAAAGCGGCAAACGAGATCTGAGGTAGTCTCGCCTTGCATCATGGGATATAGGGTTGCCTCGAGCTGGTAAAAGGAGTTCTCAAGCTAAGCAAGTGCCGAGTCGGAGCCGAGGATCGGCTCCGAACCCATCCAGCAAGAATGAAGGCGAGATTGACAACTTAACATCAAGATTTTTACACTGAACAAAAGTGCTCATAGGTTCATAGGTTGGTACTAGGCTAATGGCCCTAGGGCCTGTACAAGCCTAGCCATAACAATTCCCCGGCAATTTCTTCCCACACTATTTACTTCCCTGGACCCCTGTCTAGCAGGGCAACTGACGTGATCCCCGGGGTGAATTTCCTTTCTCCCATCCAATTGTCAAGGTTCCTTTTGAAGAGGGCCAAAGAGGCGCGCTACTTGAAATGTATGGGCAGTCTATTCCAGAGTCTGGAGAGTCTCTGGGTCAGGAACCTATCCCTCCAGCATGTTTTGTTTATTGTGATGACAAGGTTTAGATCCCTGGAGCGTGTGGCTCTGAGGGATTGGGATTTCTTTAAGTGTAGCATGTCCAACAGCTCTGGGTTTGACATGGCCTTGTATGTTAAGCCTCCGAGTAGACGATATGTAACAGAGTATAGCTGGAGTTTTTAAGGCGGTCAGCATAGGGCATCTGTTTTAGGCCTGTGATTCTTTTAGTGAGGTATTTCTGTGGCCTTTCCAGTTGTTGCAGATGTCTTGAGAGGAACATACCAAAGGGGACGTTGTATTATATAATGGGTCTAATGAGAGATGAGTACAGTGGGACAATGACCTCCTTTTTTCTGGATGAAAAGCCCTTAGTGATGAGGTGTGCCACATAGAAGGATTTCTTGACTGTTATCGAAGGTGAGACCACTGTCCACCTGTGTCCCTAAGTCTCTTAACACACTTTCGGTGTTTAGTATACTGCCACCTATGTGGTAATTCACAGGTACATGTTTTTTCCCAAAGGGGATAACTATACATTTCTTGGCATTGATCTTGAGCCCATGGCTCTGGCACCAAGCATTTGTTTCTGTAAGGCCCTTTTGAAGAGTATCCACATCATTTGGGGATTCAATAATGGCTCCCAGTTTGCAGTCATCTGCAAACTTTGTTAGCCAGAGTCCCATAGTGTTGGCCTGTACTTCAGAGAAGTAGATGCCAAACAAGAGCGTTCCCAGGACTGAACCCTGAGGTACTCCACTTGTCAAATTAAGTGTTGATGTCCAAGTCTGCAGATTCTGCCACAGTGTTATTTCCATTTATTCCTTGTTCGTTCTGAGTTATTTTACCCAGAATGTAAGCACCAACTGACTTGGAAGTTAAAAAACAACCTGCAGTACAGTCTGAAAAAACAGAAGCTTTGCTGGCCGATAAAGCATGCAGTAGCTGGGTTACAAGAATGGAAAGACTTCTTGTAGGGTCAAGCAGTTCGTAAAGTGCAACGTGTGTGGTGAGGTTAAGAGTCTTGTCATTCCCCTTGTAACAAAAAAAAAAAAAAAACTGTGTATAAACCTTGACTGCTTGAATCCATTACCCAATATCCATATAAATTCTAGTAAACAGGAAAGTCAAACAGCAACAGTCAAACTCTTCAAACCAAAAAAACATGTTTTTAGTACACTGACATTATTTGGCGAATTCTGAAACATTTCACTCCTGGTTACGTTAATATGTAAGTATCATTTATTTTTTTAATTAATTAATTACTACTTTTGAAGTCTGCCGCCTAGTGCCCACCACCCCCCCCTTGATTTTAATCAAATTCTCCTTTTGTCAACTTCTGTTTAATCAACAAAATTTAGTTGACTACAGAGATGGTAAATAGATGTAGTAC